>NW_028263371.1:55412060-55662060 GCF_051168715.1 Poecilia mexicana
CAAAATCATGTCTTTGAATCTCTGTTATGATTTTGTTTCATTATTATGACTTTGAAAGACAAAATTATGACCATCTATCTCATGGTTCTGACTTTAAAACATGAAGTTATGACTGTAGTTTTCATTATTATGACTTTAATTTTTTTTCTTTCATGGCATGAATGGGCTTCCATAATTATAATGTAGTATAAAATAGAAAAAAAAATCACGAGATTAAAGTCAAGTAAGTAAACTTTAAATTAGACAAAACTGACTTATAAATAACTTTTCTGCAACATAGAGGAGCTTATTTAAGTCAATCATTCCTTAATAATGATTAAAAATTAATTTAATTTTTTTAATCAATATTAAGGATAAAAGGTGCTACAACTTGCAGAAAATTTACTTAAAAGTTAGTTTTTTCATTTTAAGTGTACTAAGATATTTGCACTACAAACTAGATGAAAAATAGAATTATTTAGTGTTTTTTCAGTGAGTTTTATGTAAAATAATCCACTTTGTGCCTCTGCAGGATTGAAAACGTGGAGCAGATCCAGCAAACCAAACAAACCATTAACAAGCAGTGAATTATTGGCTGCAGATTCTGTGACTAACTGATCACGTGCTGCCTGGTATTCCTTTTTTTACCGATAAATCTTTTGTTTTAGGCTGATCGGTAGCAGATGCGTCTCTCTCCTACACGGCTCGGTTTGTGACTCAAAGTGATGCAGAAACAACCTTTTCTGTCCGAGCAGCCGGGCGGCCGCCGTCAGACGCAGCGGCCTCCACAGCTGAACGCCTCACTCAGGTCTGCTTTTGTTTTATGCCTTTGGATTTATTAATAATTTACCCGACAGCACTATGATTCACTTTATCTTACATCTGCTGTGGAACAAGCAGCCTGGAGAGACGGCCAGCTTCGCTTCTCGCTCTGAAAGCCTGAATCTGCAGCTTCTTGGGACAAAGCCGCAGTGAAACTTTAAAAAAATATTTGTTAAACTGTGACAGATTATCTGTGAAATATCTGTGAAACAATCTATGAAAAGATTGATCTCCCTGCTGCTGTTGCTGTCTGAAGAAATGCACCAAAAACAACCAATCAGAGCCAGGATTCGGGGCTTAGCGCTGTCAATCATCCTCATGTATGCTAAATGTGATGATGGTGGAGAAATAACTCACCGCTACAGCAAAACTGTTTATCTGTGGACATCACTGGCTATGCTAACTAGCATTAGCATTAGCAGGGAGAACAGGATTGTGATTGACAGCGCTAAGACCCGCCTCCTGGCTCTGATTGGTTGTTTTTAATTAGCACTGAGAGAAGGCAGAGGAGACCCACTTCTTACAGATTATCTGTCTCAAACCAAACTACTTCTACAAATACGTTAAAAAGAGAAATTCCACCATGACTTTTTCTCCACCTGAAATTAGATTTTTTTCAATTAACTTGTCAACAAGTAAACGTTTCGCTGACATTATGAATATTTAATGTTTAAGAAAAGCAGAATTATATATATAATAATAGATACATACTGTCGTTATGGGTAAGTTTAAGTGAAAACAACCAAGGGATCAAATAGGTTAAAAAAATATTTTTTTTTTAAAGTTTCGCACTGCAGCAGGATTTTTTCTTTTTGTCAACATTCAACAGAAAATCTGTAATTTAAATTTTTTATTTAACGTGACGACTTATCAATATTTCTCAGACATTTTTAAGACGTAATGTTAAAAAATCAGTTTAATGGATAAAGACAGGTACATACTATCATGTCGGGTAAGTTTGACACATAAACACTGAAGTTTCTTAATGACTCAGAAAAAGTGACATATGTAAATAATGAGAGCCGTATATTCCTCACCAGCTGTGTGAATTATTATTCGAGCCGATAAGTGAATCTTTTATTTGCTGCTCAGCGAAATGTTTGAGCTGATCGTGTTAATGAGGCTGCGCTGCTTCATCGCCCTCTGGATTTGGGTTTGAAGGGAAAGATGTGGAAACTGTGACAAGAGTTTAATTCTGCATCATTATTTGGTTTGAGCATGGTTGTTAATTAAGGAGGATCACTTGTACTTGTGCCAGCGAGTCTTAAATAGATGTGTGACCAATGTTTCATTTCACAAATCTGCATAATATTGTTAATTAATTTCCTTTTAGCTTGGAACAAGAAGACGAACAGAGTGGTGACGAGTTAAATACTATTATTATTATTCTGATGAAATGAGGAAAGAAAGATTCATAATAATGTTTATCAAAGAGCTCTCTGGTTCTGGTTCTGGTTCTGGTTTTGCTCTGCCTGCCCAGAATCAGAACCAAACATGGAGAAGCAGCATTAAGTTTTTATGCTGCACAAACTGCAAAACTACCGAAACGATTGCTGAGTCTCCAAAAACCATGAAATTGTTCAAATACAAAACTACATTTGCTTCATGGAATGATGTCATTTTCATTTTTCAAACCTGCAGTGGAAACAATTTTTCATGAGTCACATGATCAACAGCAGGATGTTACTACTGGTGGAAACGACAAAGAAGATGACAGGAAGTGGTGGGAGGATGATGGCGTAACGTTTTTTAATTACTTACCTTGTAAATGAACTTATTTCTGTGTGAATTTATTTGTTTCTCATTTAATGGAAACACAGCAATTGTGAAATTGAGTTTTTTTTTTTTCAAAATTACCAGAATATTGTCAAAGTTTTGCACACGGAAACCCAGAAACTGAGGGCTAGTTCAGCCGTTCATCAAACTGTCACCTTCAGCGAATAAACACATTTTCCAGCTTTCAGGGACCATAAATGTTTCCTGTTGCTCTTTTCCACCAGAGTCTCCAAATGAATCCTGTTTTTACTGTTTACCTCCCAGCAAACAGCAACAGATTCTTTTATTGTAACAGAAATAACGAGAAAAAGACCAAATTTTACCATGCGAGAAGAAAATGTTTCTCAGTAACAGCTGCTGTTTTGTAGAAAAGCTCCTTTAATGTTTGGGAGGCATATGCTGCATTCATATTTGTGTTTGTTGTGAGAATATTATTCTTTTGTGATTGTGGGTGACAGTTGCTCGGCTCTTCAGGTGTTCCTGGACTCTGCAGACGTTTCCCTCCTCATGTTTACGGTTACTAGGGATGAACTGAGACTCCATCACACCGCGGGAGTTTAATGGAGCCTCACATATAACTAGTAGTGATCACTACGAACATCTGGCAAAACAAAGATAACACTATCAATTAGGAAGGAGGGAACAAAGGAAGAACTGCTATGGAAAAGGATTTGCCTTAATTTGATGTTTCTGTTGGATAAAGTTTTAGTTACCAATAATAAACTGAATTTTTGTGATAATTTATGGTTATTTTTCACTGTGGTCATCAGAGAAATTCAGAAGAAAACGATTAATGTTTTAGTGTTTTACACTGTAAGGTCCAGGTGTAGAATGTAAACACTACCATGATGGCTAACGAATATAGAAACTTGACACAACATAACCCAGTTTAGTTCGCTTTAATCCAACTCCAGTCCGTTTTTCTAGAAAGTCCGGTTCGTGTGGGGAGGCGTGAACGCTAATCGGATCAAAAAATCGGCCTCTGGTCCTCCAAACCTCGGCCTCAGTCTGGCTGAAGTGAACTCTGGTTCAGTTTGAATGCCTATGTGAACACCAAGCAGACCAGAGATTGCTGCAAAAGCAGGAACTGGACTACAGAGCAGGGCATTCTGGGTAAATGCAACCAAAAGATTATGCATTAGCCGAGCATTAACGGGGAATGGCTCAAAATCCTACAACCGCTAAGATCTGACGTCTCCATTTTTGTTTCCATTTTGTGAAGAAGGAAGTTGCTCTCATTGTCTTCAGAGGTTTTTGAGTTGTTTCCTTCAGTGGTTCTTGGTGCAGCGCCCCCACAGGCCAGGAGGGGAACAGGTTGCTCAAAGGGTTTGGTTGGTTTGAGAACCGCAGCAGCTGGAAAGTTATTACCCAAGTTTAATTCATAAAATGTTCATTTAAAGGAACCTTAAAAAAAAAAGTGTAATTATTTATTTCATGGCTCCAGTGCGAGCGCTGTTATAAAACAATCTAAACTTCCCAACCCAGCCAGAAGCTAACATGAAAACGTGTCTACGGTGCATATTTGTGGTAAATTATTTTACAGTAAATGTTTTTTCTCACAACTGAACCCCATAAATACTAGAAGTTCATTTTGGAGGCTTATTACTCAAACGTAGAGCTGATTCTAGTGGTGAGAAGTAAACAAAGTGAAGAAAAGCACAGAAAGAGGAAACCAGAGTCAGAACCCAACAGGTTGTTAATCATCAGTCGGACCAGAGCAGCAAAGCAAACGGAGCCTTTGATAATGGGACACCAGGAAGGACAAAGCAGCAAAATTAGTTTTGGGAATAGGCGATGAGCAAGCAAGCAATTAGTTCCCAAACACAATAAAGTGTCGCCTGGCTAAACAAAGGTCCAGCGTGAACCGGCACACGTTCTGAGCAGCTTCCCTCCGTGACACGAAGACGCTAAGGAAAAGAAAAGCTGCACAAGGCCACAACCCGTCTCACCCAGAGAGTCTCTATGTGCCGCTCAGGTTTCGCGCCCTGAAGCTAACGCTGTTTGGGTCGGCCATGTTGAAAAGTTTTGCAGTGCGTTGTTTCCTGTCAGCTGACACTGATTATTGTTTCCTTTGCTCCATTTCTTTGATTTAGTCCCAACATTTTGCAGCATCTTAATCTCTGTCCTCACATGTTGAACAAACCAGCTGTGAACAGATTCAGTCCCTGATGATGTCCATGTAATCTGATTAATATCCATGTAATCTGATTAATATCCATGTAATCTGATTAATATCCATGTAATCTGATTAATATCCATGTAATCTGATTACATGTCACATTGTTGTTCCACCTGCAGCACAGCTGGAAACATAATTATTCATTTGTTGTAAATAAACCATAACTGCTCGTGTTTTTTTGTTTGCTACGTACAGAAATTAAATTGTCAGGATTTAAAATTTAAGGACAGAAAAGAGCTCTGAGAAAAGTGCGAATCAAATGAAGCCGTCTTGTAGTTTCCGTTTATTGTTTCGGGCTTTTGCATTGAAATAGTTTTTGGGTCTTTTGGTAAACCTGTTTACTGCCCGTATTTTCTCAAGAAAAAACACAAAAGTTTAACGTTTCAACATCATAAAACGGCTTCAAAAACACAGCCGGGTCAGAAAAGGGTCGAATTATTTCCCTTTAACAGTAAATGACAGTCATGAATTCTGTCATCAGAGTCTTTTAGAGAAAACAGAAGAAAGGTGGATCTGAGAAGGTGTGAGAGGCAGCTGACCCCGAGGCGAAAAGCTCAGAAAAACGCCTGACGGATGTTTAAAAGCTCTGCTGCTGCCAGCGTGGGCGGCGCTGTCAAACGGGTTCACCGGAGCCCAGCTTAACCCGTTTTAATGGAGCGTTTTGTGCTAAGCTGCATCTTTTGTCGCAGCCGTAGGAAAACAGACTGTTTTATATCCCCTTATGCAACATTTGCATATGAAAGCGCCGCATGTTTTCATATCTCAGTGCTTGAAGTGGGCAAGAGCGCTGGGATTATTTCATAAACAAATCAATGGCACTTTAATTGGGAAAATCTGATGTCAGGTATTTCAGACTTTCTTTGCTCTGGAGCAGCGGTGGAAATTTGCATCACAATGGCTGCTGCGTTCAGAAACGTCAAACAAGCCGGCTCATTAGGATTCCAGAGGCGAACGCCAATTTACAGGGTGATCATGTGAGGAGACGCGCTCCAAAGTTGTGGGAAACAGTAAAGATTATGCAGCTTCCTGCAGAGTGAATAACTAAGCCAGGTAAATCAGTGTGTTGAAATTCACCGTAATCCTTCCTGAGGATCAGACACTCTTCTCGAATATTGACATTTTCATGAGAACCTAAAATACAGCTTGGTTTTGTTGGGGATGTTTTTGGGTTTTATGTTTCATGGAGTGTAAAAAACTTTAACAACCTGAAACCAATCACTGTAGGATTTAAATTAACTTAGGGGAATGTTTTCAAGGTAGTAAAACAAAACATTAGCTCCAGTATTAGCGCATTAGCCACGGCTACCTATAACCTCTTATTACCTGTTTTGTTTTTGAGACAAACTTCTTTAAATAACTGTAGAGGATTTATTTATTTGTGAACACGGCGAACACGTGCGCACCCTAGCTGCAGAAACCGCCCTTTAAGCTGTCACCAGTTGCCATGGTTACTCACTGTTACCATGTTGCTTTAGCATTAGCTAGCAGGTTGTTGGTGTACTACAACTGTTCACAGCGTGATGAAATAAGTTGGATCTCCTCCTCTCCCTGAGCTGCTTAACATTTGAAGAAACAGCCAGTCAGAGCCAGGAGGCGGGTCTTAGCGCTGTCAATCAACCTCTTGCACCCGCTGCTAAATGTGCTAATGGCGGATAAACGAGTTAGTTATAGGAAAACCGTTTATTCGTCATCTCCATGCCAACTACACTGCGCATTCACAACAAGCTACACCAGCTACGGTGTAGCTTAGAACAAAGAGACCGAGGATGAGCAGCGCCACACTAGACTGTGATTGACAACCATTTTTTGGCTCTGATTGGTTGATTGTAGTGGTAACACTTTATTTGAAGGGGGGTGAATAAGACTGACATGACACTGTAATAAACATGTCATAACACCTGTCATAAACATGAATAAGCCTTCATAAATATTTATGACTGTTGTCATAAAGTGTCATTCGGTAAATTATGACACTTTTAATACAAAGTTGACATTATTCAAAATGTCTTTGTTATGACAATTTGACATTAACCAGGAAATCCTTACTGTTTAAACTTTACCTTTAATAACATAAAGTTACCTGATTTTTAAAGCTAATTATGTCATGTTTATGCTGGTGTCATGACAGTCTTATTCACCCCCCTTCAAATAAAGTGTTACCAATATTTAATACCTTTTTGCTCTGTTTTGATGCGCAGTCCCGTGGATGCTGACGTAACGTGACATCCTATGAACCTGTAAACTGCCTTTATGCATAAAATAATGAGTCTTGGTGCTTCTTGTCGCGGCCTGTAAACGGCTAACAGCTTCTAGTTTTAGCATCAGTCCATTTCCCCAGAACAAACAGATTAACTAAACACTACAGCTGCTTTATTGTCTAATGATTTCAAATCTCCTTTGATCCCTGCAGTAATAACTCGACATGTTTCTGAATGGGGCCGATAAATATTTGTCTGATTACACCGAGACGTTTCCCTTTGAATCCGCTGTGGGATTTGGACTCGGTTTGTTTTGGTCGTATAAATAATAATCATAAAAGTAACGGTGGGAGGAAAAGTCTGAATGCTCTGATGAGGCAGAGGAGTCAGATTCTTGCTTTGCTTGACACCGAGGCGTGATCCGGGAGCCCGGTGGCTCCTGGCGCCGCAGAGGCAGCAGAACCAACACGGGCCTGTTTGAGCCGAGGATTAGACCCGTTCCACTAAATTAGCTGCAGCTTCTTAAACAGGATCTGCAGCAGTTCTTGTTTTGTTCATTATTCTGCTTCGCCTTCATCCACAGCAACACGCGGATTTCAGATGAACCTTCAATTGTTGAATAAAAAACCTTCTGTGTTTCCTAAAACATCATTTTTTCCCACTACGTCAAATTATTTCTGGTTATCATCGACTCCATTTTACTGATTTACTAAAAAACTAGAATTGAAAAGCCAATTTGGTCCAAATAAAATGCAATTCAGTAATAAAATATCTAGTTACGGGTGGATTTTTCTGTCGCTGTGGTTTTATTTTAATAAAAACTTCTCATGCTGCCATGGTGTTTTTTAAATTAGCTCATAATCAATAATTAATGTTGTAGGGAAATTCTTTCCTCTCTGTGTTTCCACAGCCAGAAGGTTGTTATATCACTGACACCTAACTTAGTTTTTATAAAAGTAATACCTGCGCCACAGTGCTAAAACACAGTATTGTACACAAAAATGTTTTCATCCACATGAACCAACACAAATCCGACCTTGAACGTTGCTATGAACATGCCAGACCCATAGGGGGCAGTGCAGCGCAAAGCTAAAACCTGTCAGCCAATCAGAATCCTTCAATACGGCGATGACTTCCTGTTAGGAGTCAAACATGGAGGTTCATTTGTGAGGATAGAGACTGTATTCATTATAGTTTAGTTCTATTTAGTTTTCAGAGTCTGTTTGCTGGTTTTTATTTGTTATTTTAGTTACTTTAATTTTTATTATCAGTAGTTTTAGTTTTTCCATATTTTGGTTCATTTTTAAATGCAGAATTCAAAAAATTCAAAGTATTGTGATTATTTGCACATCAGTTGGGTAATAAATACGGAACAGAAGAAACTATTTTCAGAAAATGTGAACAATAATATTTACTATAACAGTTAAGATTAAAATCTAAACTGCTTCCTTTATTCTCATATATTTATAACATGAAGCTGCGACTTAATAAATTAGGTGTGTTTTTATTTTTATGTGTGCAGCAGTGACAGAATCATTTTCATGCGTATGTCAGAAAATAAAGAGGATTTATGTGTGTGCTGCTGCCACATGCGCGCTGCTGCCGCCGCGTTTCCATCAGGATGAGGGCCATGCAGGAATCTGATTGGCCGACGCCTGGATGAAGGAGGGGCCGTTGATGGGAAATGTAAATAAACCTGCCGGCGAGATTCCTTTCTTTATTTATTTCTTTTTTTTGTGTGGTAATGCGGGCCAGACAGAAATCCACCAACGTGACAGATGAAGAGAATTTGTTTTGTGTTGCAGCGATGAGAAGCAGAGCCTTCGTGTTTTTAAAGAACCAGACGGTTTTTGGCATCTCCATTTTTCCCACTTTGCTAAAAAGAAATGAAATAAACACATGGAGAGCTGCCTTCAGCGACTCCAACTCTCCAGGAGAGTCAGGTTTCATACATAAACTAAACATTTTTACAGAAAAATGGATTTTAATGTCAAACTTATGAGCACATCGTTAATGGAGGACATTTTTCTGCCTATAATGATTTTCAAATTGGGTTGATAATGGATGAAACCTGGATTATTAGTGAAAATCATTGAATAGAACACTCTGTATTCAAGTAAATGCTCCCATGGCTTTTGCAGGAGATTGAAAAGAGTTTTTTAGCCCCGTTTAGTTTACTCCAACTCCAGTCTGTTTGTCTAGACAGTCCGGTTCGCTTGGGGAGGTGTGAACGCTAATCGGACCAATCAACCGAACTCTGGTCCTCCTATAAACCTCAGTCTGCGTTTGGTTGAAGTGAACTCTGGTTTGGTTTGAACGCATGTGTGAACACCAAACGGACTCAAAAAGCAGGAAGTGGACTACAGCGCAGGGCATTCTGGGTAACAAATGTGCTAGCTTAGCACTAGCGGGAGAAATGGCTGCTATAATCGCTAAAATCAGACACCAGCCTGTTTTTGATTATGTTTAGTGAAGGAAGTAGAGCTCAGTGTCTTCCTCTGAGGATTTTATGTTGTTTCCTTCACTGGTTCTTGGTGCAGCGCCCCCACAGGCGAGGAGGGGAACAGGCTTTTCAAAGGGTTGGTTGGTTTGAGAACCACAGCAGTTGAAAATGCAACAAATGTTGCAACTTTGGTCCAAATCTACGACGACATATTAGGACCATTGTAGATAGAAAAAAAACGAAGTAAATTCCTGCCCCAAACTCTTTTAGATAAATCTCAGAAATTTTCAAGAAAAAACACAAAAAAGTTGAAAATTTGCTGGAAAAAAACTCAGAAATTTCTAGAAAATTTTTTTCCTAGGAATTTCTGAGATTAATCTAAATTTTTTGAGTTTCCTCTTGGGTTTTCTTAATGGCCCTAATGGACCGTTGTACCAATAAAACTGAGTCTACTGGACTACCAGGAGTGAAACTCACTAACATGGGAACATATTTGAGGAGCTGCTGCCAAACTCATGCAGGCAGGTGGACCAAAACATGAACGTATCGACTCACTTTTACATGCCTTAACTTCTTTAATTACAACTCGCCTCCTGTTGACATTTAGTTAGCGGTATTTCATTGGTAATTTTAATACAGCAGCTGAGAAACACAGCAGAACCGCCATCTAAAACACTCATTACTTACTCATTCTGTCTAACTCAAAGAGCTTTTAGTCGCATCTCCTGCTGCTTTTGGTGGGAAGGCACCTCCCAGTTTGCTTGAGGAAATAATTGCAACCTTCTTTCCAGTGTTTACACACCGGTTGGCAGCTCTGGGCCTTGAGTACTGTGTCCTTCATGTCTGAAATGTTTCGCTGCTTGAACATGGCTGATTTAAATAAATGTGTTATTAGCAGCAGAAAAGGCGGAAGAGATTAAACTATTAGATTCAGACATGCTGAACGCTGCTCACAGAATAAAGAGCTAGCTATGCTAACCATAAGCACTAATCATAAACATTAGTTCTGCTAACACTAAAACATTACACCAAGTATTTAGCAGAAGCTAATGCTAAAGCGCTAACTTTAATTGAAATTTGATCCCTCATGTTATATATATAATTTATACATTCTATGATGCTCCAAGATATTTAATTTTATTTAATTTATATTATGTTCCTATGTTAAATAAAGTTATTGGGGAAAAATCTCAGAGAATGTGAGAAGAGGAAGCAGAACCACTGTCTTCCTGCACTTCAAAATAAGAGCTTGTATGTAAAAAGATTGGTAGAAGATTGGTAAATTTTCCAGAAAAATTCACAAATATTGAACTGTAAATAAAAAATTTGTGAAAATCTCATGTTTATCGTGAAAAACTGTTTGAGCTAAGAGACGTGTTTATGCAAAAGAAGAAACTGACCAAGTAAGGTTTTTCTTTTTGATCTATTTCAGTAACTTGAATTGTACATTTGATCTCCTCCCGCTGGTGTGTGAATGTGACTTGAATTTATTTTACTGAACAGGTCAAATAAATATGTCATCATCCTGATGGGTTTAGACCGTTTCTTCAGGCATAACTAGTTACACCGTCTTCAATTCAACGCTGTCAGATCAGAGCTTAAAATGTGGATTTTTTTCAGGGGTTGAATTCATGAGTTTGAATAAAGAAGAAGATCTGCTGTTAATTACGACAGGATGGCTGAGAGCCGCCAGTGGAAAACGGATCAGAACTCATTAAACCTTAAATACTGCAAGCAACAATACGAGAAACTAAACGTGAAAAAAATGATTAAAGGAGAGTTAATTAAAATATGATAGGACGGCTTTTTTAGTAATATCAAACATAAAACAATATTTAACTGAGTTACAGAAAAAATAGTCAAAGTAGAAGTTAAGAAATAAATAAAATAATGACTAATAATGAGAAGCAATTAGCATGATGAGGATAGTCCAACTCATCAATATGTTTTTGAGATTTGAATTAAAATATTTCTATTAAATAACAACCCGAGAGGGTCAACTTGGACTTTTTAAATATTTAAATGTTTTTAAAACATTTTAAAATATTTTCTGATCACTGGATTCAAAATAAATGTTATTTGCTGCTGCATCACGACTGGAGAACATGTGGAGAGGAAACAGAACTGCTGCTTCAAAATAAGAGCTCGATTATAAACACTTAACTGTCAATAACAAAACCTTAAACGCAGATGTTACAGAAACAGCTCAGTTAATTAGCGTAATGTAGGAGAAGCTAGCTGCGCTAAACATGATAAGCAGGGGCACAACTACATAAATCGGCGCCCCCCTCCCCCCGAGACGAAGGTAAAACTCGCTACTTGTCCACGGCTTTTAAAGCGTCAAATTCTTGACTTTTGGCTGTTAGAAAACTATTAAAATGAAAACAACTTAGAACAGACTTAATTGTTTCTGTAGAATATACTGAGATAATTGGGAGTCTGGATATGAACTTTTGGCATCTCTATGAGGGAACAAAAGACATTAGAAAATAAATCCTAGTCAGGCTCACGCATGAAGGGTGGGATATTTTTCCCTTGGTCATCATTTTCCCTAACAGTGGATTGTTGTGAAATTTAAGTGTTAAGCTCACAGAAGTGTTGACCCAGCCTTGCTGCTGCGCGGTGGCTAACAGGAGTGAACAGCAGGTCTGGGAGCCTGGGACTCTGCAGAGCCTGAACCCTGCAGCAACCCAACAGCAGCTGGGTCCAGTTCCTCTGGGAGCCTCGTCTCAATTAACACCCAGCTGTTTTCCTCAGCAGAGCAGGGATCAAGGCCTCTGCGGCCTCTTCTGCTACAACAGTCTGAAGAGTCAAGCCTCACACCGAGGAGCTGCAGCCTTTTTCACACTTCAGAGCCAAGGCTGCTGTGGCTCTGCAGTGCAGTGGTGTCAAGTGTGAAAGGAAAGAATGACGGGTCGGAGATTTTACCCGGATTCCCCGCAGATCAACCTCTGAACCGTCAACAGAGGAAGGAACCAAGTCAAACTGGTACCAACAGAGTATCTGCAGACCTCAGGAAATGTAAGACTTTTTAATGCCATTTACCTTCAATTTAAGACAAAAAGAAATAAATGTAAGGGATGGTTGGGAGGACTTGCTGCATTACAATCAAGCATTGCAGAACCTGTAAACCTGGCATCAGGTAGCCTGTAGAGCCTAGTTTTAAGTTTTTGCAACTCACATCGTATGGACAACAGAAGTGAGCCAGTGATGAAAACAAACGTCATACAGCTAGCTGCATGGCCTGCAGCTAGCTGTATGAACTTCATCCAGCAACTTCATCCAGCAACCGGCAAAAAATCTGCACTTTCCAATTATAGCCGCAAATGAGCTAGCTAGCTACTAGGGATGCATTAGCAACTATTGACAGCTAGTTAGTGGATCCACATAAATCAATCAATCAATCTGCAGGTGACTAAAAGTTTTGCCTGACAGAAAAGTCCCTCAAGAACCAAAACTACATTAAATAATCTGGCCACAGCATTTAAGACCTTTGATTCAGGTGTTTAAGACCAACTTGCATGTTTTATTATGAATTTAAGGCATTTTAAGGCTGTGCGGACACCCTGACCAATGTGTGCTGAGCTAACGCTGCTCGCCAAGTCAGGTCTGCAGTGGTTTAACAATGATGTGCTTTTCTACGCCAATAAAGTTCAAGTAGTCTCTGAAAGGCCTTGTTTCGTGTAATGATGTGGATGAAGTTGAGCATTAAATGGTGATGAACAACACTTCCTCCCCTGTGCAGAGTTTGCTGCAGTGAATCAGAGCCAAACTGTGATTGAAGCAGAACAATCCAAGGAGCTGAGACAGATGGGACGGCCTGGCGTGGCGCCACGGCGGGCCTCGGAGGTGAGGCGCAGCACGCCCGCTGCAGGCGCCCAGGAGGGCCTGACCTAATTGACTGACGAAATACAAATGTAAACCTGCATGCCAACATTTAAAGCTTTTTCATCTCGCAGACAAAAGAGAGCTGCAACAGATCTTTACCCTTTAAACTTTCACATTTTGTTTCGTTCCAACTGCAGACAAAAGTGTGATTTGCTAGGATTTTATGTAACAGAGCAACACAAAGTCACCCGTGTTTTTAAACAAGTTGCTACAAGTAATATTCTGAGCTTAGCAGTGAGGCAACACGCAGCAGGCGAGTGCGACCCAAATCCGATATTTTCTTTGCACGTATCCCGACTTTTTGAGGAAGTTTTCTCCCCAAAACAAAATCAGAGCGTTTTGTCTGTGGAACTAAATCAGACACATATCTGATAGTTTTCAAAGCATCTGAAGTCTGAACGGTCATGTCGCATTTTATCCGACGTGACGTTAATTCTGCTCCAGAAGAAGCCGAACGCGGTAAATCTAGACGTGATCGATGGCTGACGCGAGCTTCCCTTCGTCTTATGATGATCTGGTGATGATTCTGTCGGCTCCTGTGGCGCAGCGGCGGCCATTTTTACTTCCATGAACATAGAGCTGCAGCGTGACATCTACGTGGTTATTCTGCGTGTGTGGGTCGTTCAGGCGTTCACCCTGAAGTCTGCAGTCGCAACACAATCACACAGATGTCTGAATGGCCCAATTCTGAAACCTAAAATAAATCTGATCCGTGTCACTTCCTTAACGACCACGCAAAGAAAAAAAGTACTTCAGACAAAAAATCTGATTTTTTTCTCCCATAGTTGATTCTTACATGGCAGTTTGAACGGCCAAAAAAAATTTTTTTTTATTTTTTAATAAAAAAAAAAAATCAGATCTGGATTTATTACTGTTGGCTCTCACTGCTGAATAAACTCTAAAATCGATCCATAATGGCGGCGTCCATTATCTGTAAACATCGCGCTGCTGTGATGTCGCCGTGAACAGAAATCTGACTGTAGCTGCATTTAGTTAGAAATACGAACAACAACGTAAAAAATCATCACAATTCAACAAAAACATGAGATTGAGCGGATGAAATCCAGATCCGGTTTCCTTCGCTCATATTCAGGTTTTACTCAGGAGTCTGAAAGGCCCGGTTCTGATCAAACCAATGTTGAGCCTCTTCCATGTGAATCTGACATGGATCTGATTATTTTCAAAGCTTTTTCTTTACGTCATTCCATAGAATAGTAAAAGGACGCAGCGCTAACCCTTAGCTTTCCTTTCTGAGCGTCCATCGTCTCGTTTTGACCTGGTGACCTGGTGACCTGGTGACGATGCTGCTGCTTTCTGTCACTCAGCAACTTTAAAATCCTTATTACTCCATTTCACTTCTGCTGCTGTTTGACGTTTTTCTGATTCTGACTTTAATTAGTCGAAGGACCAAATATGTCCCAAATGTTTCAAAAAGAAACTTTTCAACTTCTGGAAATGGGTCCGAAGTGATTTTATATTTGTAATAAAGCTCTGAAGTGAACTTCAAAGCAGGAAGGTTTTTTATTTAGTTGTTGCCTCTCTCTCTATTTGTGTCATCTTGACAGGATCAATAGATAACGCAGCTACATCCAGAATCTGATGCCTTGCTGGTAATTTTTAGCCCAACCTGGAGATAAATGGCTGAGCGTTTTATCACTGATGTCATCTGAAAACAGAAAGTCAGGCTGCAGCGAGCTGCGCTGCGAGAGGTTTGATTGACAGGTGAGCCCAGCAGGAGTTTGTCCTGAGGGCTGGATCTTTAATGTTGTCTCCCAGTCTGGATTGTTCTTTTTTTCGGCTGCTGAGAGGAGGGAATGGCAGATAAAAAGCCAGAGCTCTAGGGGAAGAAGTCTGCTCTGCATCTTTAAGCTGCATTTAAACATTTTTTGACAATATTTGTCAGAAGAGAGGCTGGTGTTTGCCTTCAGTTCTCAGCCATCTTGGTTAAAATTCAAAGCCGTCTCCAATCAGACGTGGGTCAGCGTGCCGATCCTCCATCCGCTGTGATTATCCAGTTACCCAAATGGATCCCGACAATCCGCCACCTAATCATTTGTCTCATTCTTGAGACGTGTTGCTGTGTGAACTGAATATCAGGTTGGAAGCCTGTCATTTTCCATTTCTAAATCAAACCCAGCATGACAATGTGTGCACAGCCCACAGATCCTCCCATCAGCTTTTGTCCACAGTGAGAGGGAGCCGACGCTGCGGCCAGTGATGCAGGGTCACAAGCGACAAGACGAGAGCACTCGGCTTATTTTCTGCCTGTGCCTTTCCTTGCTCCACCGGAGGGCACGGCGGAGTCCTGCCGCTGTCTCATCCATCATCTTACCTCATCTTTGATCGTCCTTTATTCCTGTTTTGTCTGCTGTCCCCCACAGAGGTCTCTCGCTGATCTTTTACCCTCTTTTGTTCTTTCTGTTTTCACCTTGTAGCCTGAAACTTCTCAGCAGTCGTCTGAAGGTTGAATAAAGGATTTAAATGCTTTACTCCAAAATAACTGCTTCCACTGGTTGGCATTAGCCCCCAAAAGGTTAAATAAATGCACCTTTTATTGCAGCAGCATGAACTCAGAGCAGTCAGTTGGAAAATAGCTACACTGCAAAAACACAACGTCTCACTACCAGTTTTGTTCTCGTTTCTAGTGCAGATATGTTCACATGTTTGATACAAGACACTTGCCTCTTTGGTACATTTTTAGTTGAATAAAGTCTGAAATGTTACGAATTCTTCAAGTAGTTAGGTGTTTACATTCATGCCCTTATTTTGAAGTGGACGCAGCTGTTCCATTTCCTGTTCACAGAATCTCCAACCATGATGCTGTGCAGCAAATTATTCTGTACCCATAATGCATTGCATAAATATCTTCTGTGCGCTTTCACATTAGCTCCTGATAAATACAGTGATAGTGCTTTAGTATTTGACCTGGTTCATGTTTGAATTTATTTCAGCCATGTTGTTTGATTGTAGTGACCTTTACCTGGAATAAATCAAACTTCAGAGGATATATGGATTGTATTTCATTTTTTATCTGATTTCCCCTTTAAAGATGCCTCTCTGTCAAATAAATGTGAACAAATTACACTTTCCATTCAGATCCATTCTTCCTCGGCTGCAGCTTCGAGGTTTCTGATAACCTGCCTGTATAGTGGAATATGGATACATGTTAGAAAGCACTTAAAATAACCCCCAATTTGAGGCTCATAGCGACTGGAGCTCAGCCTGATCAAAGAACATCAGTCCCACTGATTGTTGGTTACAGCAGCTAACAAAGCCTCTTTGTGCTCCTCAAGCAATCCTGCAGCTACTGAAGTGTGCAGAGCTGAAATAATTCAACAATGAGCTGAATGTCTCCTTTCAACAGAGTTCGGTCTGGTTCTGCAAAAACGCTGCCTAACTGGACTGAACACTGGTACAACGAGGTTATGTTAATTTCATGATAAAGAATGTTTTATGTGTTTATTCATTTAGAAGTATATGGAAGAAAATAAAATATAGATTAGAAGAAGAGAGATACCCTTTGTTGTCCTACAGTGAGGACAATACAGGATGTGAAATATATGAAAGCAGAATAAAGCCGTTTTCGCACTGCAAGGAACGGAACGGGTTCAAAGTAGAGCCGGCAGTGTTTGCTTTAGAACTTCAGACCCGGTTCCACAGCTGTGGTTCCAATTGGGCCAAGAGGAACCACAGCTGGTTCCACTTAGAGGCTCTATGCAGCCTCTAAGTGGGGCTGCTTAGAGTCAGCAGCTGATCGGTTTAGAGTCAGCCGTTGGTCGGGTCTATCTGGCTCTCACTAAACTGTTCTTACTGTATTTTGTAAAGAGTGCTCTTTTTGATATTTTTATTATTTTTAATTAATTAATTCCCCTCAGTATTCTGCTGTTTCCTGGTCCCATGTATTTTTTCCTCCGTTTACTCCCTGATGAACGAGCACAGAATGAACCAGATCGGTCAACGAGGAAAGAGAAAGTTTTCCGCCGCATCTCTGAGGAAAAGGCTTCGGTCGATACCTCGAAACTATTGTTTAGTTTCAAAAATATTGACGTCACAGCTTCGATGGCGCCCTCAGTTATATGCAAACACAACAGGGCTGCAGTTCGGGTGGAACCGGACCGAAGCGAGCCGGTCCGTTCCTTGCAGTGAGAAAACGGCCTGTCATGCTGCACAGTGAGGGCAACATGAATACTGTGTAGTTTTTAAAATATTGATCCAAAGGAATGTGCAACTGGGTCGGTGAATTAAAAAAAAATGTTTGTGCATTAAATAAAACTTTTTACAATAAGTTACTGTAAGAACTGCAACAACAGAAATGTTCTTTAAAACGAGCAAAAACTGCAAATACCAGCATAGATTTAAACACATTGAATTTGATGGGAGCAGTGATGCTGGGAGGAAGGATCTGTATTGACGCCCCCTTGTGCACCTTGGATGCAGCAGTTTGCTACCTGTGTTTCCATAAATGTTTTTTTTTTATGAGCATTTAGAAAAGGTTGATGGAAATGGTCAAATTCAAGATCTTCAATTTCCCCCAAAGTATTTTACTCTCACTTGAGGCGGTCTGAATGTGCTGAAGGGGAAATTGAAACACATTTCCCAAATAAGTTCTGACCTAAAGAACTTTCCCATGCATCAGTGGGTCTGCGCCTTACCAGAGGCATGAAAATTTCCAAGTCCAAACCTCCAACTCAGACAGAGGACGCTCCATTTTTCTGACATGTCTCATCCATGCTAGTTTGCTCCCTGCTCTTCCTGTTTATCATTAGCAATTTGTAACTTTAACATCTGACGAAATGATGCTTTGAGGTTTTCTGTTTCATTCGCTCTGAACCAGTAGATGGAAACACGTTATTCGCATTTGCTTCTTTTTTGCCACATTTCAAAAGTTCTCTCAACTTTCACAACATTTAAATGGAAACAGATACTGAAGCAGATCTTTATTTTAGCCATTTCACATTTAGCATTTCCAGTTACAGAAATTAAATCAGTAAAAGTGACTACATTTTTTAAAAAGACATCTTAAAATGGTTGCTATCTGGACTAAGTTGATCATACTCTGTTGGAGAGCCTCTGATTCGATGTAAAGGTTAAATAATGTCCAGAAGAAGCAGTCCCAGTGACCAGCGCTGGACAACACATCCTCAGTAAAAACACGCGATGCAGAGATTAAACAGCTGCAGGATTTTGAATTAAATCTGAAAGTGTCCTGGATGCTAACCAAGAACGCTATGCTTCATCATTAAGTTTACGTTTGCTTTCAGCCGGCAGGAAGCGCTGGATAAATGTCTGCCGGATCGCTCCGAAAGGTGTTTTACTGATGCCGTTTGCTTTTTATAGTGTGTTCTTAAACTTCCCCACAAGAAGCTTAAATATTCTGTTTAATATCATCAGTATAGAGCCTCGTTGTGTGGAGATGCGGATCCAGAATCCATGTTTAAACACGTTGCTGCCAAGTGGTGTGACTTCAAAGCTAATTATGTAACTAAATATATCCAGAAATCCAAGGTTGGAGGCAGTGCACCTTTGCTTACCAGGCTTTAATAGTAATAGTTCAATAATGGATTTATTCATAAGGAGAGCAGCCTTATTAAGCTAATGATGCCCCTTAAATTGGAGTGTATGTGCAAAAGGGAGAACTGGCAGAAGGTGGAGGAAGGTGTTGGCAGCGCAGCTTGACGGGGCTTTTGGCAGCTTTTCTGCAGGTTTCTGGTTCCTCAGCTGGAGAGATGGAGCATCAGCAGAGACGAGGAAACAAACTCTGCCACACTTCCTGTCTGCGCCGAGCGCACTGGCAGCGCGGCGATATGAGCAGAGACACTTCCTGTCAGAAGTGAAGCCCAGAAGTTAAATACTTTCGACAGCTGCCTCTGTTCCAAAAGGGCAAATTCATAATTGAATGCCAGATTTTTAAAATCAAAAACATGTTTCAACGCCTTTTCCAGCTTAAATGTGACATACATTTAAGCCTCAGTCTGGTTTAACTTTATACCAAACAGATTTTTTGTTTTGTTTTTACTTTTAAAGAACTGAAATGCAAATAAGCATAAAGAGCATTTTGTATCTGCTGCACAGAACATATGGTGATACTCTAAAGAAGTTAAAACTGGTAAAACATTAGAAAAAAACAACCCAATTAGATTTCTTAAGTCAACCTGAATTTGTTTTTTATTTTAAAAATAATGGTGGAAAAGCTAATAAGTTTTTATATTTTTCCTTAAAAAGCAGTAACTTAAAGGTCTATACTGGTGCAGGTAATAACTCTGAAACCTGCGTTTGGCTTTAAGTGATGCAGCATCTCTGCAGACAACCAGCTGAAGCCAGTGAGGATTTACTCACCTGAAAATCTCCAGAATTATTCATATCTTTGGAACAAAACTTAATAATTCATTTGGTTTTATTTAGACAAAGAGGGAAGACGCTGAGCCAAATGCAGATATAATTTCATCTCTCTGAAGCTCCAACTTCTGCAGATAAAATCCCAGCATATTCAACTTACAAGAAGTTGCTCTGCTGGTTTAGAGGTTATTTTTCTAAGCTAATGTGGAAATCAGAAACTATTTTTATTTAACAAAGAAATATCTGATTAAATATTGCAGCTGCAGATTAAAAACAAAATATTTTCTGAGCATTAACTTCCAGGTTGAAAAAATAAAGCTGGATGGTGTTTCAGAAGCATCCCTTTGTGATATTTTATCACAACAGGGAGCTGAATCTCTGTGGCCGGCTGACACTAATATATTGGCTCCTGGTGAATCGCGGACTTCAGATGGAAAGAGTAAAAGAGCCGTCAGGAGGCGATGGAGGGCTGATTACGCCCACACCCTCACACCTGAGCCCTTCCCAGCCTGTCACACGCTGCAAAATACAGCCTGGTGCACACATGCAGCTACATACCGCCATGCATAAACATGTTAAATATAATTTCACCATGGCAACAGAGATGTCTGGGCCTCCGTCCAGCTTTTACAGGTGCAAACAGCTGGTTACGCTTTCATCTTTTCATTTATTAAAGTAATAAAACCTGTCCTGTTTTGCTCAACACGCATGCTTTCCACCGCAACTAGATCTTTATTTAAGAATTTCAAAAATAGAATATATAAAAAAGTTGACTAGAATTCATTTAGCTTAAGTGTTGAATATGTTGGAGATGAAATATTTAATTTCTTTATTGAGATAAAGTGAAGCTAGAAAGTTGGTCCATTATCTGTTTCTCTTTTCTATTGGTTGGTATATAAATCAACCAAATTTAATTGAATTGCTGAGCTCTTCATGTATTTACTCTTCTAACGCTCTAAGACAGGGGGGCCCAAAGTGGGTCCTGGAGGCCCGGCATCCTGCATGTTTTAGTTCTCTCCCTGGTGATAGTAACAACCTTTTCAGCTCGTCAATGTTCTCCTGAGGTCTCTAACGAGCCGTCATTTGATCCAGGTGCGTTAAACCAGGGAGAGAACTAAAACATGCAGGATGCCGGGCCTCCAGGACCCCTGCTCTAAGAAAGCTGTATTCATGCTTTTATTTTGAAGGTTTTGTGTGCAGTTGCTTCCTGTTTCCACCGGAAGTGGTTAAAGCGGCGCGTGCAGCCGTCTCTGACGCTGTAAGTAGAATGAATGTGGAAACGTTGCTCACCTGTGAAATTACAGCCTTTAAAATGTCCGTTTTTACTTGTTAGCATGATCGCGATTTTACATCATTTAAGCTAACTGACATGTGGACGTTAGCCTTTAGCTGCTAGCCGTTAGCACTTAGCTGTAAGCTGAGGAAGCTATATTGCTCAGCTTCAAACAGCATTTATGACAATTAGATGACGCATACTGAAGTATATGTTTACTTATTCACTGGGAAGCGTTATTTTTTCTATTTAATTCACCACAATGCTAACAAACGGCTCTATTTGTAACCAGAATGCATCTCAGTTATACAGTAAACAAGTTAGACCTTCTGATGACCTTTTATTTTCTGACTGAAGCCCAGCAGCTCTATTAGGCTAAAATACATCAACAACATATAAGAGAACAAATAAAACACATGACTCAGAATAAACTGCTCAAAACCGATTTATTTTGAGCCAAACCATCAGAGTGCTGCTGCTACTAAAGATACTTTATGAGTCAACTGTTAATTTAGATTCAATCATTAAAGCCATACAAAGCAGAATGGAGCAGGCATCTAACAAATCTGCCTGTGTAAAATCATGTTTTTATGCCATCATGCATTGGTTTTATTGTTGCTCCTTCTCCTGGTGCTTCCCATTATGTGGAAGAACCGCCCCTATAAAAGCCTGTGTTCACATAATGACACAGGTTCCTGCTTCACAAAACAAAACCAGCTGATTGTAACATCAGAAATGTCATCTCTGTTCATTTTTCATATCTTGTGGCTCCGGTGGAGCCCTGCGAATGAGCAGGTACCTCCAGCCTTTCCGGGTGTGTGTAATTGAGGAGGACAGGTTGAATCGACTATGGCAGACATCAAGTATCTCCGCATCACAGAAATGAGACAATGAAATGCACACCGCCTCCGTGTCAACACGCTGGGAGAAAGGTCATCTATTTTTGAGTCAGAACGGAGTAAATGTGATGGAAAGGTGATTTTGATTGAGATTTGAAACTTTTGGTTCTTTGGCAGCACAAGGATTAACTTCAGTGGGTTTAAATGTTTGTGGGCAAAAGGCCAGAACAAAGTGAGTCATTATTCTGAGCTGAAAGTATTTTATCAACATTACATGGAGGAAGAATGTAAATTGTGATAAATGGACCCATTTTTGAGCACATGAATAATAACACCACCTTTATTGTTTTAAAGAGACTTAATAGTTGTAAATTGCTTGGAGACATATTTTGTTTTAGCTGCAGATCCAAAGGTACATTTACTTTTCATGAACCAACATCAGGAGCAAAGATTTAATTTCCAAGCATTTATATTACACGTTCTAAAAACCACAAACATGTCAGATATGATGTCCATGATAACCTGACTTTCTCCTCCTCTCTCCATGCTGCTGATGGTTTAAACCCTGCCGTCGGTGCATCATGAAGACTCTTCATCAGTCTCAGTTTTAACATCATACTGATATAAATATAAAGGCAGCAGCTGTTGATTAGCTGAACTTCATGATTTTGAGTCGGAAAAGGGAGAAAGGCAGATTGAGTCTCTGAATCGGGGAGGATGTGGGGCAGTTTAGGCATCTAATCCTTGATTACGGATCATTATTGCCTTCCTACACATTTCTGTGAAATTATCATCTCCCTTCAGTTCTCTGTCTGGGATTTCTCCCATTCAGCTCAGCTTAGATTTCAGCCGGGCCAATCAGAGAACAGAAGGACTCAACGATGGCGTTAGCTTTCTGTTTGGAGTTGGAGTTTGCCTTTGTAGTTTACCAAGGAAGTGAACGAAGCCGTTCAGATTCTGCATTAACATCAGCAGCCATCTTGTTCAGCTTGGTACTTCCCTCTTCACTGTTCACAATGCAGGCAATTTCCAGGTAGCTTCATAGCGTCAATCTGGCGTATTGCGTATGTCACAGCCAAACGTTCAGGGCAAAATGGAGCAGGAGGTCTGTAGGCGTCTGCAGTGGTGCAGCGCAGCAGCGGTCTGTTGTCATGAAGAATCATTTCCTGCCTTTCACCTGGTCTCAATGTCTGGGCAGTGACTGAAAGGACAAGATCATGAAGCTGGTTTCGTCTTCAGGGTGTCTGAGCTTCTCTTGGTTGAGGAGCTCGGTCAGTCAGGAGGGGATCAGAGTAGTAGTCCTCTCCGAATCCAGACAACTTCCACATCGGGTTAGGACGCCTCCTCGGTGAGGTCCAACCCACCGGGATGAGACCCAGAGGAAGATCCAAGACACGGTGGAGGGACTGGGAGCGCCTTGGGATTCCCCTGGAGGAGATGGTCCATGTAGAGGGAAGTCTGGGCCTCTGGCTCACCTGACAGGTGGCAGAGAAGCCAACAGTTAAACTCCAGTAAGAGCAGAACTTCAGCAAGTTTTAACCAAGTAAGAGCAACAAAGTGTTATTTGGTAAAACGTCAACTGATCAAATTATCAATCATTTAATATTTAAAAATTACGTCATTAGACGGATCAAACTATTAAATTATGTAAACATTTTGGTAATTTTTGGACCAAAATGAAAATAATTTACATAGATAAAATAATAAAATCAGGCAAAATAAAATTTTTCAAATCAGTTTCTTTCAATAAAAAACTTCAGAAACTTAGACACAAACTGCAGGTGGGTAGAAAATCCAGAAATTTACTCAAGTAAGAGCAGAAATACTTCATAATAAAATCAAAAAATAAAAATACTCCTAACAAAAACTCTTCAAAAACGTTACTCAGGTAAATGTAACAGTTACTACCCAACACTGATTGGCTTACTGTGCCGGATTAAGTGGAAGATGGACGGATGGACAGACGGACGGATGGATGGACTGATGGACAGACGGACGGATGGACAGACGGATGGACGGACGGATGGACGGACAGACGGACGGACGGACGGACGGATGGACAGACGGACGGATGGACAGACGGATGGATGGACGGACAGACGGACGGATGGACGGACGGACGGACGGACGGATGGACGGACGGACGGACGGACGGATGGACGGACGGATGGACAGACGGACGGATGGACGGACTGATGGACGGACGGACGGACGGATGGCAGACGGACGGATGGACCGACGGACGGACCAAGCTAAGCTAAGCTAAGCTGGTCTTCCTGCTGAGTCTGATGGAAAGCTGCTCAAGGTTTAGTGAAATTCCACATCTTTGTACTTTTCCTCCCATGTGCAAAGCAGCAGCTAAAGTAACTTCTGGGGAGAAACCGAGGACATGTTGACCCTGCAGGTCATTCCTCCATGTGCAGCTTTCGCCTCCCGCCTGCAGCAGCAGAATCAGCATGCGTTATGTGTCGACATGAATCCACTTCTTTAGCGCCTTTCTTCATATTTCCTTTGATTTGTTGCAACAACAAAAACAGAAACATATCTGTTAAAAATGGTCAGTTGGGGGATTGGAGCTCTCTGCAAATAAGACACAAGTCAGCAAAAAGATACAAAGTGCACACAAGAAGCTAAAGGCAAATGTCAATACTATACAACATTTAGCAAGAAGTTTTATTTGGCTTTCTGGTTCCAGCAGAAACAGTTTGAGTCCAACCTGCTGAGTCATTCACATCCCTATCAAAGAACTGTGGAGATTAGCAGAGAGACAAAGCTAACTGAAAGGAAAGGTCTTCCTTCTGCAGTCCTGCAGAGTCAGACTGCGCTCAAGCAATTACTGTAATGCTGCAGGGAAATGTATCACTGCACATCCCTCATATTGGTAGTAGAAAATAACAGATGTAGTCAACATGCTGCACACTCATCCACTCCGCCCACACATATGCATCTCAGTTACTCCATTATCAACAAACTGAAGAAACGCTCCCAAGCTAACGCCACTTGTCGGAACATTAAAGGAAATTTTCACACTTTTAATAGTTTTATGGATAAACAGAGTCGGTCGTTATCTGTTGGGTAACTCCTGTCTTTCCGACCACACCTCGTTTCTGCAGCATTGCTTCCTGCGGTTTCTCATTTATGGAGCCACATTCCCAGAAACTGTACAAATATGCAGGCAGGTGAGCTGAAAAAACAATTGTCATCATTAAATTTAATGTTGAGTATCTTTCCAGGCGGGAAGCAGTTTGAATGTGAGCAGAAGATGCAGCGGTCCACGCTTAAATTAATGTAGGAGAGGATGTCATTTACAGTCATACTGTGAGCAAACCAACCACACACACACCTACACACACATTGTCTCAGCCATCCGACCACTATCTCTGTTGGTGTTCACGTTTCCCCTGGAGTGTTTGCTTCCGGAACTCAATTATGCCGTACGAGCAAATTAGCCACCATTAGCAAGCCACCAACGTGCATCACCGGGGGAGGAGAGTAAGGCCTTTATCTCATCCTGTGGCCTGTTTTCCTGCACACCAAAACACTGATTAGCTTATATTTCACACTAATGCAAAAGCAATTGCCTTAAATCTCCACACTCTTATTGCTATCCAGAGTTATCTGCACACATTACATGGGTTACGTCATTCTGTTTTTCTCACCTTAAGCTGGGCTTGGTCTCCTTGTGTGATCGTTTGTCGCTACATTTCAGAAGTGGGGGAGTGTGAAAGATGCCGTGTGCTGCAGGCACGCTCTCAGAAAGTAAATACAGTTATTTTCAAACAAGGTCCCCAGGAATCACACAAATGAAGCTGTTTATTTTATCTTTCTGCCACCTTCAGACGTGTTAATTACATGTGCAAACAGCATGTGGCTGCTAAAGTTTTCTCCGGACATGTGGCAGTGGATCTGCATACTGCTGGAATCTCCTGAAGGTGATAGTTTTACAGCCACGGCTTCTACTGCTCAGCTCTGAGTAGCTCGCCTCATAGACGGAGGTATTGCATCGCTCGCTGAGGAACCAGCTCATACCTTCCTCCTCCTGATGCGTTTGTTGATTTGATCAGATCAAGACTTTGCCTGAATTAGCGCCACATAATTTATACCATTTAATCATAAAACCAAAAGACGTACAAAAGTCCGGATGCTTAGCAGTGTATGGCTACATGATGGAGGGGCGTTCTCTCCATTGCTGCTGATTATTCCTCGTCCATAGCACAGTGTTTGTGCGTTGACCCTTTGAACGTGACGTCACGCTCTGCAGAGCTCTGCCCACTCCGCCGTGACGGACAAAAACAACCAACGCCTCCTCTGAAGTTGGTCTAAAACCAGACATCTGTAAGCTAATATCACTTCTGTTTAATTGATTTCACTTTAAAAATGGCGACAGGTTGCTGCTCGGTCCAAACCAAACCTGTCATTTTATTGTTTAACTTTTCCTGAGGAAAGATACGGCAGCGATTGATATCAGCAGCCAATCAGCCAGTCAGGCCGCGGTGTAACCGCCGATGTGCAGCCAACACTTTTTACAAGGTGAGAAAACTAATGTTCATATACTTTATAAGTCAGTATGATTAGAAACATGTCAAATATCGCATTATGGAGAAGGGACGCGTCTCTGATCATCGGTAACCATGGAGACAATGCGGCACCGTCATGTAGCCTAGCATGTATGGAAACAACCTGTTAGCATCTGGTCTTTTGTACGTTTGTAAGGTTTCTCTGGTGTAACGGGAAACTCTGATTATGAAACGGTGAAATAAACCATGTGGTGTGAATTCAGGCAAAGTCGGTAATTTGATCAACACGTCCATTTTCATGTAATGGTAAAATAATCCAAGTACTCTCTCAAAGATTAATAAACTTTAAATTCTTATGAACATTTAACACTGGAGCTGGGAGACATTTTAAATATCCAAAATAAAACGACTGAAACAACAAAATGAATTATTTAGTTTCTGCAAACAAAACTGTCCTTCAGAAACGATGGCTAGTTGAGACCAAAACACCAAACTGAAGACTTTTATCATCCTGTTCCTGGAGAAAAGCTATAAACCATCCAAATGGAAATCATTGAGGTCGTTGAAGTTTATCGTGTGATTAACTGAATTATTGCTAATTGCGACAGGCCGGGTCGTAACTTACTGTTGTTTGGTTAGTTTGGGAAGTTGTTGAAATCCAAGTCCATCCATCTTTAATTATAATGTTCTTTAAACCACACAGGACCAGCGAGAGTAGAAGGCATCAAACAAGATGTAAAAACAATAACTAAGACACATGACGGGTTAACAACCTGCCGTGTCCTTTGTGTTTCATGCGTTTGGTTTTTTATCTTGTCTGATCCCTGAATAAATTGCGTCTTTGGAAGTTGCTGTGCCAGTCCCTATTATAACATGGCTCTCCCTGTTACACCAGACTTTAATGGCAAAATATCCCTGTGGAGAAAAATTCAGCCTCATTATTTAGAAACAGGAAGCCATTAGGGCTTTGTGGGGAGAACAGAACAAAAGCAACATGTTCATTTTGGCTTACTTTTGACTCTAATGTGAAACTGGCACATCTCACTTTGTTTTGCCTTCATGAAAGGAGTTTTCATCACTTTGTTGTTTTTATTTTCATTGTATTTGCAATTTTAATGAAGATGTGGTAGAAAAAGCATAGCACTATGTTTACAGGGTCATGAAATAGAACGTGCTAATATAACACATATCCTATATATTGTGAAAACTAATTAATTTGTGTGATTGCACTGATCACATCTGTGTTATTAGTTATCTTAATTACACAGTTCTTGGAAACAAACAGCATTTATGCAACATTTGCATAAATGCAATGGTTTAATCTTTTTCACGCCTCTTTACATTTTTGTCTTTAGAGTCGTCCCAGAGCGAAGCGGAGACCCAGAAATTTACTCAACCAGGAGAAACTTATGTCAGCATGTTTACTCGAAGAAAAGTAAAAGGTAGCCATCCAGAAATTACTCAAGATTAAAAAGTATTTAGTAAAACAGTGACTCAAAACATGAACCGTCTAATGTTTAAAAATTACATCATCAGACAAAATACAAAGTTATGTGGGATTTTGGTCATTTTTTTTTTTTTTTTTTTTTTTAGGTTTTAACAACAAAATACAAAATGTACAAAAGTATATGAACAAGATATGAAGACTTTTTTTTTTTCCATAACAGAACCGAACAAAAGTCGTACAGAACACATGAATAAGCCTTCCCAAATAAAATCCAGAGGACTAAGAAAAGAAAACAAGAAAAAACAGAAAGTAGATACGTTAGAAGAAGAAATAAAAAATACATTAGTCTTGTGTGCAAAGTACAATGATATAAATCTAGGTCTTAATAGTGAAAGAAAGGAAAAAAAAAAAAAAAGGGGGTGGGGGAAGGATTTAAGAAAAAGGTACATCAATGGGTATTAATGACAAAATAAATAATTTGATAAATAATATGATAATGTAAATAAAAAAGGGTCAGGCAAAAGCAAAAATTTAGTTGGGCACCATACGGGACGGTAATGTCTGAACAAAATCAAAAAACGGCTGCCAAATCTTTAAAAATTTGGTTGTGGAACCTCGTAGGGTAAATTTAATCTTATCAAGTTTACTAAAGTGTAAAGCATCTTTAATCCAGATTTCAAATGAGGGAGGCAAAGCTGATTTCCAGCACAGCAATATTCTACGCCTCGCCAACAAAGTGAGAAATGAAACCAGATCAGCCTCAAGTCTTGACAAAGAAACCGTCTCAGAAAGTACACCAAACAATGCAGTTAGTGGATCAGGCTGGATGGACATATGAGCTACTTCAGACAAGGCTGCAAAAATGTTTGTCCAATAATGCTTTAGTGATGGGCATGACCAAAACATATGGATCAGTGAGGCCGGTGTTTGATGGCAACGATCGCATTCCGGACTAACGTCTGGGTATATTTTTGAAAGCCTGGCCTTAGTCCAGTAAGTACGATGCAAGACCTTACACTGAAGTAGTCCATGTCTGGCACACAGTGACGAACCATGTACACGGTAAAGAATTCTGTCCTACAAGTCATCTGGAAACAGAAAGCCAAAGTCCTCCTCCCATGCCGCTTTGATTGAGAGAATTGGGGACTCACGAAAACAGCACAATCTCTCATATAAACATGAAATAGGACCCTTTTTCGGTGGGGGAGGTGACAGAAGATTATCCAAATCATTAACAGGAGGTTTAAAGGGAAAGAGAGAAGTTTTTGCCTTGACATAACTTCGGACCTGTAGGTAACGAAAAAAGTGGCTCTTTGGGAGGTCGAATTTTGCAGAAAGCTGATCAAAGGAGACGAATGTACCCTCCTCATAGAGGTCACTAAAGCTTTTGATACCATGAGAGAACCAAACGGAGAAAGCACTATCGATCATAGAGGGCCGGAATAAAGGGTTCTTGAAGATAGGAGATTGTAAAGAAAAAAAGTTTAATTTAAAATAGCGGCGGAACTGAAACCAAATTTTCAGAGTCACTCTCACCATTTTGTTGTTCGGAATTTCAGCTCCTGATAGCAATTTGGGAGCATAAACTAAAGCAGACAAAGACGATCGTATACAGGATGAGGCTTCCAAATCCAATCAAGCCGGGGCACCGTCCAAATCATTTGCCTTTAACCAATAAATAAGAATTCTAATATTGGATGCCCAATAATAAAACATAAAGTCCGGCCATGCCATTCCACCCACACTTTTTGGTCTCTTAAGATATGATTTACGAATTCTAGAAGGTTTATGATCCCAGATAAATCCAGTGATGATTTGGTCCAGTTTGCTAAAAAAAGAAACGGGGATAAAGACAGGGACACACTGAAAGAGAAAAGAAAACTTGGGAAGCACATTCATTTTAATCGTATTAATTCTCCCAGCAACGGATAAATGAAGCAAAGACCATCTATCTACGTCTTGTTTGACCTTGTCCACCAACGGCTCAAAGTTAAATTTAAAAAGGTCGCAAAATTTACATTTGACCTTAACCCCTAAATATGTAAAACCATCAAGGGCAACTCTAAATGGAAGAGAAGCAAGTGAATATTTTCGAGCCACCGAGTTTAATGGAAAAATTTCACTTTTGCCAAGGTTAAGTTTATAGCCAGAGATGCGGCTAAATTGATCAAGAGTTGAAAGTACAACAGGGACTGAAGAGGCTGGTTTAGAAATATAGAGAAGCAAGTCGTCGGCGTACAAGGAGAGCCGCTGTTCGATGCCTGATCTTGTGACCCCACTTAAATGTGTATTGGATCTAAGTGAGATGGCCAATGGCTCTATAGCTATTGCAAAAAGTAGTGGGGACATGGGGCACCCCTGTCTAGTGCCTCTGAAGAGAGGAAAGTATTTAGAGTAGATGGAATTTGTTTTGACAGAGGCAAGTGGGGAAGTGTACAAGAGCTTTATCCATGAAACAAACTTATTACCAAATCCAAAACGATGAAGTACATAAAAAAGGTAACCCCACTCCACTCTGTCAAACGCCTTCTCCGCATCCAGACTAATCACAAATTCAGCTTCACAAGAATCTGTGGGGTTATAGAGCACATTAAATAACCGTCTAACATTGGAGAAAGCATATCTCCCCTTAATAAATCCAGTCTGGTCAGGACTGATCAACGATGGCAAGACAGTTTCTAAACGGAGGGCTAAAAGTTTGGCGAGAATTTTATAGTCTACATTTAAGAGAGAAATTGGGCGATAGGAGCCACAAGATAAAGGATCTTTATCCTTCTTCAGGATCAAAGAAATAGAAGCCTGTAACAAGGATGTAGGGAGAGTTCCAGTTTCAAATGAGTGCCTAAACATGTTCAGTAGGAGGGGAGCCAATTTAAGACTGAACTTTTTATAAAATTCGACAGGAAATCCATCCTGTCCTGGGCATTTTGAATTTTGCATATTATTAAGAGCACGTAGAACTTCTTCTACAGCCAAGGGCTCTTCCATTTTAAGACTATAAGTTCGGTCTAGTACAGGAAAAACAAGGTTATCACAGAAAGAGTCCAGAGACAAAATATCAAATGGACATTCAGACACGTATAATGACGAATAAAATTCTTGGAACTGGTTATTAATTATTTGTGGATCCGAAGAAATGCCATTGTGAGTTTGGATCTGTGGGATAAAATGTGTTGCTGACGCGTTACGAAGTTGGTGAGAAAGTAGTTTACTGGCCTTGTCACCATATTCATATTGGGCATGCTGCGACTTCAAAAGCATCTCCTCCACTTGTACTGATGCCAATCGGTCAAACTCTGCCTGTAAAGACAACCTAACATTGTATGCCTCGGGTGAGGGGGAAGCTGCGTATAGTTCGTCCAACTGCAGAATTCGAGTTGTAAGTTCTGACAACTTTGCCTTTCTCTGTTTAGTTTCGAAACTACTGTAGGATATAATCTGTCCTCGTATAAAAGCCTTAAAAGTCTCCCACAAGAGAGAGGGTGATGTACCTGGAGTATCATTTGTGGCAATGAAGAAGTCTATTTTTGAAGTAACAAAGGCCACAAACTTATCGTCAGACAACAGACGTGTGTTCAAGCGCCAAGGAACAACAGAAGGAGAGCCACCTCCCATCACCAGGTCCAATGTCACAGGAGCATGATCTGAAATTACAATGGCATTGTGAGAACAAGACCGGATATGTGGTATCAGTCGGCTGTCCAAAAGAATGTAATCAATACGAGTGTATGTATGGTGAACTGGGGAGAAAAATGTATATTCTTTACGAGTAGGGTTAAGAAAGCGCCAGGCATCGATAACTGAGAATTCTTTAAGAAAGTTATTAACAACTTTGGAAGAACGTGATTGTCTGTTAACATTATTTGATGACCGATCCAAAGGATCCAGCCAACAGTTCAAATCACCAGCCAAGATAAGAAAATGTGAGGATAAATCTGGAATTTTGGTAAAAAAGGAACTAAAAAAATTATAATCGTCCCAATTCGGAGCGTACACATTAGCCAAAACTAATTTTGTATTAAAGATGCTCCCACAAACAATAATGTACCTACCATTAGGATCAGTAATAATGTTAGAAGACACAAATGGTACTGATTTGTGAATTAAAATAGCAGCACCTCGAGATTTACCTTGAAAAGTTGAGTGATATATTTGGCCAACCCAGCCTTTCCGGAGTCTAGAATGATCTGAAATTTTCAAGTGGGTTTCTTGTAAAAACACAATTTGAGCACCCAAATGTTGTAAATGATGGAGCACTTTACTCCTTTTAATGGGTTGATTTAAACCCTTACAATTCCAGCTACAAAACTTGAAAACCTGACCCTTTAGTAAATTATCACAATTAGATTGTGACATCCATCAATCTGTGTAAAGAATGACCCATTGATAGCACTTAAAGACCAAATAACATGTGAAAAACAGTACGACAAAACAAGAACGTTAGAACTTACCCCTGACTGCTGAAGCATCTTCCCAAACAAGATGCGCGCATACCCCCTTTTGCTAACTACTAGATACCTCTTCTCAAGCATCCACGGACCCAGTAGAACTCAGCTCCCACCAGTGCAAAGCAGGAACAACAAAAAAAAAAAAAAAAAAAAAAAAAAGAAAAGTGGATCAAAGTATATTATCTAATTAAGTGTATAAATAGATATGCATCTACATACCCATACACACACAGAAATATAAATAAACAAATAAAGTATATATAGGAAATAAATCAGTAGTAAGGATAGAAAAACTAGATTACCATTTCACAAATATAAATCAGAAATAACGAACATCAGCCTCAAACCAAGTCAGAGTTATTAGTCAGAAGGAGCACCACCTCCCAGTTTCTTAATAAAGTCTGTGGCAGCTTCGGGGTCGGAAAACTTGCGTACAACTCCATTTGGCAGTGTAATTCTCAACTCAGCAGGGTAGAACAGACCAAACTTAACGCCAGGGCACGAGTGTAGGAGACGTTTGGCATTCCCAAATTGTGAGCGTTTTTTGGCCACTGATGACGTAAAGTCTGGAAAGATAAAAATTTTCCTGCCCTGATAGAGAAGAGGTGCAGCAGCACTTGCCCGGCGCAGAATCAGTTCCTTCACATGAAAATAATGCACTCTGATGATAATTGGTCGAGGTGGAGCTCCTTCTTTAGGTTTTTCCCTGCTAGATCGGTGAGCCCGGTCCAGAAGCGGCACATCCTCCAATCCCAAAAGGTCACGCAGAAGCTGTGAGATGAATTCTCTAGAACTGGGCAATTCCAGTCCTTCAGCCAGCCCGATGAGACGAATATTATTACGCCTTGACCTTCCCTCCAGATCCTCACATTTAGCCTGTAGTTGTTTAACTTCCTCCACTAAACCAGATACAGAGGACTGCAGGGAGGACAAATCATCACTGCAAGAGGTAGCAGAAACCTCGAGCTCTTTGATTGTGGCTCCCTGAGATTCAACAAGAGACTGGATGGAGTTTATATTAGCATTAAGCTCAGCCTTCACGGATTTAATTTCTGACCTTAATGTGAGAGTAAGAGCGTCGATCCTCGAGTCAAAAGTATCACAAATGTCCCGCTTCAGACCTTGCAGTGCTTTGGTGAATGTTGCCTCACTGAGCGGTGTATCTGATCCACGCTCGTCGCTCCCCAGCGGTGTCTCATCCATCCGGAGCGCGCCCGACCCGGAGCTCGCCTCAGCGGCAGTACGTCTCTGACGAGGTCCCTTAGTTTCCCTCTTGTCCATTTTACAAGAGTCGCAGTACTTTAAAGCAGAAAATGGTCCCAAACAGTGCCGAAGAAAGTTGGCGTAAACGATGACGTCACAGTTCAGCGACACGAGTGAGCGCAACCAATAATTAGCTTTAGCACAATGGACCATCCAAGGACGAAAACCACTCTTTTTTGCTCACCCGTGCCCGCAGTAATATCAGTCCTAGTGCCACCATGCAGGAGACAAGGGATCCACCCAAAATTGACAAACCAGTCCGTTTCGGGCCCGGGTCGGGCGCTCCGTAGCTAGTGCACGCTGGCTAGGTTCGGGGCGACGGCCGCGGCCTGTCACAAAAAGTTATTAAAACAAACGACTTATCGACCAAAAAAGGTATCAAATGAACCAGGGATTAGAAGCGCACCATTATATACATATGCGAGGCTGATTTATAAATAGAGGTGTGCTTTAAAATAAATGTTTTGTCCCTGCTTTTGCGGAGCCTCGAGGAGCATGTCTTCACTCCATGGTGTTCCGGAAGTCCCTCGGATTTTGGTCATTTTAACAACCAAAATGACAATAATTCCTGTAGATAACATAATAACAATGTAACATGATAAAGGAAAAGAAACATTTTTAAAATGTTGTTCGATATACAACTTCAGAAAGTTTAACAGAAGCTGCAGGTCTGTGTCTGGTGAGTTTTGGTTAAAACATGTTTGTTTTTCATTCAGCAGGAAGAAAATCCAGAAATTTTACTCAAATATTCCTACAAATACAATTTTTCTCCAAAATGTTACCAAATTATATGGAACTGAATAAATGTAACCAGTTATGGTGGACAGAACGTGACAGGAAGTCAGAGCTTTTATTTTGACATTATTGCATATATATAATATGTATATTGTATTTATTTTTCTATATATTTTTGAGTTACTCTTTAACGGTTTTTCTGAATAACTCAAACCCACTTTTTCTCTCTCTCTCTGTCGGCTGGTTACACACAGACTCTTTGCCATAGCAATAGATGATCTGTCAGAGTTGGTGTGTGTGACGCCTTTTTATTTTTTAACTAAACCCAAACATCGAATTCCACAGCACATCTACATGTTAAGGTTGTCATAGTCAAGCTAGCATGACCTACTTCTCTCTCCCTCGATACTTTTTTCGTCGTTAAAACTTTTCCTGATCGTGTTATTTTGTTTTCGTAAAGCACTGCATCCTTTTTCTTTTGAATATCATGCGTACTTTTAAGATTTAGCGCGTTATGTTGATAACATAACAGCTGAAACCAACGCCAGTCATCGCTAGCCAGCAGCTTTTTGGCCTCCGGCAGGCAGACGGGGATGTGACGTCACACTGCACCGGGATGAAAAGCCTGCAGTGCTTCATGTTAAAATGTAAACAAACAGTTTAAATAAAGCCTTTGGTCCAGTTGTTCCCTCTGACTAAATGATCTGAGGTTTCTGGATGCGTTAAAAGGTCAACAATGTCCAAACCAGACCAAGCCGGGCTTCAAAGGTGAGAACTAAGATCTTTAGTAGTAACATGAATATGGAGCCAGTATAAAAGCACCAGAACAGAAGTCATGTTCTCTCTGTGTGTTTTGTTTAAATCCTCACAGCAGCGTTTTGGACTGACTGAAGTCTCTTAATCTCTGTCTGGGAGCTCGTTAAAAAGCTCTTCCAGAAACCCAGAAAAGAGGAGACAATGTGTGACTAATCGCCTCCATCTCTGTGCCGTAGTTTGGAGACATTCCTCAACTAAAAGAAGCAGTTATTAATCTTTTTTTATTATTTATCTCCAGGGAAGAATCAGAGTCAAAAACCAAAACAAGGTTTCTGAGAGACAAAGAAACCTACTGGAAATGAGAACAGCGTCAGTCAGGAGCCATGATCAGTTTGTGATTCATCCCAGTTTTACTGTTTTTATTAAACCTCAACTCCACCTACTAATGACTCCAATTCAAAAAGTCCAGCTTTCCTAAATAAGTCGTAAAATTCACCGGGATTTTATGGAGATCAGTGACCGTATCCACAAATACTTCCAAAAATGTTTAAAAATGCCAACTTTAACAGTTTATAGACCAATTATATTTTAATATTTCCTTGAAATATTAAAATATATAAAGTAATTTTATTAATGAATAATTAAAATTGACCAGACCCCAAAAAAATAAAAGTCCATGAAATATGTAAAATATCTCTACAAAATAAAAGTGGCACAAGCTAAATTATTAAATAAACTAAACCCATTAAAATAGTTGTTTTTTATGTTGAACAGTAGGAAGTGATATCAGTGAAATGTGTTTGTGGTCGTCTCTTTTTGAATGTTTGTGATGATCAACAATTCAGTTGATTTGTTTGGTGATTGTGCTGCGGTTCTTCCTCTCTGCTCTGAGTCAAACCAACCTGTTCCCCTCCTGGCCTGTGGGGGCGCTGCACCAAGAACCACTGAAGGAAACAACACAAAAACCTCTGAAGACTCTGAGCGCAACAAAATGGAGTTGCGGTTGGAAGATTTCTCCTTAATCTTTGGTTAAAGACCATGAGTCATTTCTCCCGCTAGAGCTAGCCTAGAGCTAGCGTTTGTTTTGGTTGTATTTACCCAGAATGCCCTGCGCTGTAGTCCACTTCCTGCTTTGGTTCGGTTGATTTTCACACATACATTCAAACCGAACCAGAGTTCACTTCCACTGAACTGAGACTGAGGTTCGTAGACGGACCGGAGTTCGATTAGCATTCACACGTCCCAAAACGAACCGAATTTTCTGGACAAGCGGACTGGAGCTGGATGAGAGCGGATTAGACGTGTCTGGTGTTATTTTAGCAGTAAACTGGAAACATCCTGACAGTGGAACTGAACTCCAAAGCTGTAGCTGGAACCACAGTTTTAATTGTGCTCTATTAAAACGTTCTTATGAATTTCCAAACGGTTTGACAGGAAGTGGTTTGTCACCCTGAAGACGGTTCTGGTCTCCACTGCGGGGAAGACGTGTCGTGTGTCTGAGAAACAACCCGTTCTCGGAGGCCATCTTGCTCCTCAGCTTCTCAAACTTTCTTTTTTTATTTTCTGAATTAGGATGGAAGTGCTGACTCGTATCTCTGAGTCGCTGACCCGCGCTGCATTCATGAGCCGTTCAGCTTCAAATGTGCTGTTTAACAGTTGCCTGCTTTACAGCCTAATGAGCTGCGCCTCTGGAATATCAAATCAATACTGAAAGGCATCATCGGGCGAAGTGAAATAATTGGATGTTTGAAGGCCTCCTGCATTGTAACTGTACAACTTGACAGTATTTATATTAACTTTGATGGATTGAGCTTTAATTAAAAAGGGAATATGCATCAGGCAGCCATTAGCTCACTGAAAAGAACAAGTCCTTAATTTTTAAACCCAGTTCAGTCTGAATCAAGACGTCAGTCGGTAACCTGATGGTGTTTGTGTTTTCAGAGGCCAAGTGAGGTTCAGATCAAACACAAACCTCTGTGGATGCAGCATCCATCATTCCTGTGGATCAATGTTAAAGTTTATTCAGCAGTGGGAGCCGACTATCGTCACAAAATCACAAGACGAGGGAAGCTGATGAAAACAAAGCATAACGAACAGCAGCGGCCTTCGGTTGAGAATTAAGCTTTTGTAGAGAAATGCATCTGGATGTAAACTTAGAGTGGTGGGACTGTGGTGCATTTCACTGACTCAGACGTCCTTCATAACTTCATAATTACATTTTTCAGTTGTTTATGCCAAATTTACCGTGTCGGACTTCTGGTGCAGAATCATGAGACATTTCTCACGTCTGTTACATGAAAGTTGGGTTAAGATGGCCGTTCAGGCTGCAGGCGCTTTGAAAACTATCAAACATGGAAGTGGCTCAAAGTGGATTCTTTTGGAGCGAAAAGATCAGCATTTGGTGGTTCAGACTGATTCAGATCAGATTCAGCTGCTGTGACTGAAGTCTCTGCCACTTTGCTGTTGAGTAAAACACTTACTTGGGGTCAGAGTTCAAACCCAGACCCTTCCTGCTACCAACTGCTCTGCCGTTTAGCCTCAAACTTTACATTTGTTGGGTTTTTCTCAGGATTTCCAGATTTTATTTTGTAAGACATGAACCATTTTACGAAGCAAAGACGAACTGTGTCAGACTTTGCGTGATGTAAACAGATTGGACTCGGTAGAAGCAGCAGAGGAAGACGCATCAGCAGCTTTTAGAGATCAAGACCGAACCTCTGATTGGCGTCATTCTTCAGTTTGTGTTTAACTTCCTGCCCTTCTGTCTTTAACCAGCCAGGAACGTAACGTCTAACTCACTGGAGACCCTCGGCAGCCATGCAAAGTTTGATTCATTACATTTCTTCAGACAAGATGAAGCTATCAAAGCTGAAAATCCTCCTTATTCCTCCTCCACGCTCAGTCTGAACCAATCAGTCCTGGGAGACGCGTCTGTCAGCGTCGGCGGTCAGCAGGAGCTCTCCTTTGATCAAGTGTCACGCCGGATGATAGTCGCTGCTCTATGAAAATGGAAAGAAAATTCAATTATCCTCAGCTTTGTTGTTGCATATTAATTATGGTACAAAGTGGAGGCAGCGGCGGCGGATGGTGTGACGATGGATTTAAATAGATTACAGGGCGACTGGGTGAGTGTGTTAAGAGAGCCGAGCGAGTGTGTTTGTTCGCCTGTTAAGTGTCGCTTTTACACATATTTGTTTAGCGAAATTGGGGATGTAGTGTCGACGCTTAATGGAGATAAATGAGCGCCGAGGCCAGCGGGGCTTCAGTGGCCGGCTTCTGCTGGAGGCAGAGGGGCCACTGCGGTCATCCTGGGACCGGTACTGGTCCAACATGACCGGTTCTGGTGGTCCAACATGACTGGTTCTGACCCAACATGACCGGTTCTGGTCCAACATGACCGGTTCTGGTCCAACATGACCGGTTCTGGTGGTCCAACATGACTGGTTCTGACCCAACATGACCGGTTCTGGTCCAACATGACTGGTTCTGGTGGTCCAACATGACCGGTTCTGGTGGTCCAACATGACCGGTTCTGGTCCAACATGACCGGTTCTGGTCCAACATGACCGGTTCTGGTCCAACATGACCGGTTCTGGTGGTCCAACATGACCGGTTCTGGTGGTCCAACGTGACCGGTTCTGGTCCAACATGACCGGTTCTGGTGGTCCAACATGACTGGTTTTGACCCAACATGACCGGTTCTGGTCCAACATGACCGGTTCTGGTGGTCCAACATGACTGGTTCTGACCCAACATGACCGGTTCTGGTCCAACATGACCGGTTCTGGTCCAACATGACCGGTTCTGGTGGTCCAACATGACCGGTTCTGGTCCAACATGACCGGTTCTGGTGGTACAACATGACCGGTTCTGGTCCAACATGACCGGTTCTGGTGGTCCAACATGACCGGTTCTGGTCCAACATGACCGGTTCTGGTCCAACATGACTGGTTCTGGTGGTCCAACATGACCGGTTCTGGTGGTCCAACATGACCGGTTCTGGTGGTCCAACATGACTGGTTTTGACCCAACATGACCGGTTCTGGTCCAACATGACCGGTTCTGGTGGTCCAACATGACTGGTTCTGACCCAACATGACCGGTTCTGGTCCAACATGACCGGTTCTGGTCCAACATGACCGGTTCTGGTGGTCCAACATGACCGGTTCTGGTCCAACATGACCGGTTCTGGTGGTACAACATGACCGGTTCTGGTCCAACATGACCGGTTCTGGTCCAACGTGACCGGTTTTGGTCCAAGATGACTAGTTCTGGTGGTCCAACATGACTGGTTCTGGTGGTCCAACATGACCGGTTCTGGTGGTCCAACATGACTGGTTCTGGTGGTCCAACATGACTGGTTCTGACCCAACATGACCGGTTCTGGTGGTCCAACATGACCGGTTCTGACCCAACATGACCGGTTCTGGTCCAACATGACCGGTTCTGGTGGTCCAACATGACTGGTTCTGGTGGTCCAACATGACCGGTTCTGGTGGTCCAACATGACCGGTTCTGGGTGGTCCAACATGACCGGTTCTGGTGGTCCAACATGACTGGTTCTGACCCAACGTGACCGGTTCTGGTCCAACGTGACTGGTTCTGGTGGTCCAACATGACTGGTTCTGGTCCAACATGACTGGTTCTGGTGGTCCAACATGACCGGTTCTGGTGGTCCAACATGACCGGTTCTGGTGGTCCAACATGACCGGTTCTGGTGGTCCAACGTGACCGGTTCTGGTCCAACATGACCGGTTCTGGTGGTCCAACATGACCGGTTCTGGTGGTCCAACGTGACTGGTTCTGGTCCAACATGAGCGGTTCTGACCCAACATGACCGGTTCTGGTCCAACATGACCGGTTCTGGTCCAACATGACCGGTTCTGGTGGTCCAACATGACCGGTTCTGGTGGTCCAACATGACCGGTTCTGACCCAACATGAGCGGTTCTGGTCCAACATGACCGGTTCTGGTCTGGTAAAATAGTTATTTTAATGCATTAATTTTGATTAATTACATATATTGTCGTGTTAAAATTTTTTACACAATTATTCCTTATTTTTAAATTATAAACTCCTAATAAACTCCTAAGCCGGAACCTTTGTTTTGTGTTTTCGGTACGCCTGTAAATCTGATGCACAAGCTGCATCCGCGAACAGCGGAGGACGACGAAGCCGCTTCTCGTGGCTCACTGGGGTTTAATTTCTGCTTCTAAACGTGATCTGATTGGACGCTGGAAAAGACTGTTGTGTTCAAGTTGTGCTAGAAGGAGTTAGCCTTATAGCCTAAAATAGCATGTAATGCTAACATGTAGTAGTTAGCCAGTTCTATGAATTATCAGGTTAATGAAACACTGCAAAGCTGAAAAGGTACCAATCTGATGGTTGAGTAACAGATTAAAAACAATAAATTTATTTGTTGAGTTCATATTTCTATTCAGTATAATTTAGCAGCAAAGTTTTTAATTGAAAATGTTGCTTATTTTTTATTTTGATGGGTTTTTGATTAAAATGTAATTAATTAATTACAGATCCTGCTATTAAATCAATTAAAATTTTACTCAAGTCTCCTAAAAAGATTATTCCTGCTATGAAAACCCTTTTTGTCTTGTAATTCTGTGTAATAATTCATGACGCCTCACACAGGAAGTGCGGTTGACTTTTAGTCATACGGACCATCTGAGCTCCATCTCATGTTTATTAGCGTATTTTCTGAGAACTCACTGTTCTGCCTGGAAGCTCAAACCCTTTTAATACTGACACATGCATCACTAATGATGTCTGCAACACAGGGTATTAATAATTTATTGTAGTTTCTGTTAAGTGGTGAAGGGTTATTGAAATGAGAATATCTGGAGCTTCAGGATTGGAGGAATCATCTCCGAATGTTTGAATCATCGCTTCTCGTCCGTCGGCCTCCAGAATCTGGAAGATGATTTTTGACAGGAGGAAAATGAATCCATGCATGAAAACTAAAACACAAACAGTTCATCAATGATTAGATCTTCAAATCTCCTGTATTTACTTCATGTTGACGCAACCAGTTGCTCTTTTGTAGTCACAGATTTGCACTGATGGGCACATCCTGGCCAATCCGCTAACAGTGGAGCTAACTGTCTGTTTTTGCTAACTTTGAAACATGTTGCTGCCTCTGAATTAATTTTCCAGATAAATTTTAAGGCACTAATTAATTTAGCTGTTTTGTAAACTTTTATTTGAGTAAAGTTTGACATCTGTGTTTAAGTTTTGCTTGAATCCTTCAAGTAGTTTGATGTTTGTCTCTATTTATAAAACAAATTGTACTTTAGCTTCTGCTGAGTTCCATGTTGGTTTGGCGCTTTAGCATTAGCGAAACTATTGTTTCTGTTTAGCGTTTATGTATTAGCTTCTTCCAGGCTAATTTTTACCTTTCGCTGTTGCTAACTTTGAAAACGATTAGCGCACTTAGCTTCCTGCTGAATGAACTTCTCCAGATAAATTCTAACGCTCCGTTTTATTTTGCTGTTTTCTTTGGGTTTTTCCATGACGTCTCATAATCACGCCGTGGGTTTGGTGTGTAAGAAAAACAGTGGGAGGAAAAAAATGTAATGCTTGATTTATTGTATGACACAACAGTACAGTTTATCTGTTTCTCTCCCTAAATTAGAAGCGGTGATGTCAAAGTTCTGTGCAGAACCTTCCTAATGTGAGTTTAAATTCATGAATCAGGTCTGATGGTTCCCATCCATCCACAATGATGTGCTGTGTGTCCCTGAGTATTTACTGTTCAACCCGAAGCCTTTTATTAGCAGCGCACAAATCAATATTTGCCTCTGCTCCCTCCCTCTCCTGCAGATTTCCAGACAAGTTTAGACTTAGGTGATATCACAGATGAAACAAAGTCACTTGAAAGTAATTCAGACTTGGCCGCAGGCGACCAAACTCCCTGACAGCTCTGCTTTGTAAAGCAGAGGAGCTGTTTTTTCTCTCTGCACTGACCTTTGTCGGGTTTTTGCAGCGTTGGAGTAAGCAGTCATCTGCAGAGTTCTGAACTTTCATTAGCTGGATGCTTTTACATCCCGAGGCCAAAGAGTCACTGTGGTTCATCTTAACAAGACAAGACTAATGTCGGCTGTAATTAGCAACCAGAAACGGTTGCAGCAATCAGAGAATCTCCCGGTTTGCAGTTTGATTGATTGAAGTTTTAACTTTCAAACAACCGCGGTGCAAATCAAAACGTCAGCCACATTGACGAATGTCTTGCTTCCCGGTGTTGGCGGACAGGTTACACACACAGGCTGGAATGTGCAACCCGAGCGGCTTCATCTCGAAGACAAACATCCTGAACGCGGCGTTGCCTCGGGCCGCGGCGGCGGGGCGGGGGGCCGGCTCTGCGGCTCCTCAGTCTCCTGAAAGTCTCAGTCGTGTGCCAGGAGAGAACTGTGTCTGTCATCGGCCGTTATCCTCCGTGTTTCAGGTGACTGCGGAGACTTTGCTGATCGTCTTTTAGTTTCATCCAAACAAGCTCCAGGTTCGCCACGGCGATGGCGGCGGCGTCTTGCTTCTCGTCTCCAAGCTGCTCCGTTTGATTTATTGTCTCGGTCGTTCCAAGGCATCAACATGTGACGCTCGGCTTTCAATGGGAGGTTAACTCCACAATTAACCTTGGCGCCTGTGGAATTAACAGGAATGCTTGCATAATTCCCTTCCCATGGAAGCACTCAGCTGGAAGTACAGCAGAGGGAAAATGGCTCCCATTGAATTATTGGAGGGACAGTTTTAGATCATTATGGATTATTTTGGTATTTTATATCTTTTGGTACATAAAATTTAAATGTTGTGTAATTTACATTGTTCTAAATTTTATTTAGCAATGATTCAAGCAGACATTTCACGATGCAATATGGAAGTTTTTGCAAGAAATGTTTTAAATTGACATTTTTGTTCTAAAAGATTTCTGGAAAACGGTTTATTTTGGAAAGGTTTAAGATTACTTCCCTTAGTGGATTAGGTGCTAAAGTGATCCAGGATCAGCAATAAACTTTGAGAAATATTGATTTCACATTTTAAAACAATGTAGTAAAAATATTGTTTTGATGTTATGCATTTAAATACAATAAGTTACCAGATGGACGTCGCCATGTTTGCGCTGCAATGCATCATGGGTAGCTGAAGTATGCTAGGTGCTGCAGCACTAGCTTCGTCCGGCTGTGACAGTAAGTCACATTCAGACCTTTTGGTTTAATCCGGAGTAAAATAGAAAATAATGCATAAATGATGAGGATAAATGAAGATGAGGAAGACAATTGGACGAAGGAGAGAATCGTCTTGCAAAGCTGCTCATTGATTTGTTACAAACATTTAAAGATGCTAGCTCCAGATTAAATGGTCAGTGAAACCTGGATAAACACAGAGACGTACAAATGACCGAATATTTACAACAAAACGCCTCATAATCTTTTTATTGCTTTACTTTGTGATAAATCGTAATATTTAACAGCCGTGAGTTTATCTGTAAAGGTGTTGAAAGGTAAGGTGGGTCAAACCGGTTTGGGTCCTCTGATTAAATTTCCTGCTGAATCACATGCTGTTTGGACCAAGATTTCTAATTAAATTTGAAATCCAATTATGGGAATGGTAATGAAATTTCCAAATGGGGAAACTGGTAATCTGCTCATTGAGGTGTTTAATTACAACGAGGTCTCCTCTCAGATACTTTACACCTCAGGATTCGCTGGACTCCAGTTTGATCGTCGGAGTTCGTCAGAAAGACGCGGCACTTTGCTACATTTATTTATTTTTCTGATTTTTATCACATGACATCAATCTGGACTAAACTTCATATCTGGGCTCTTGTTCAGGACATAATTCAACGTAGTGGATGGGATATTTTTACCACAATAAAATCAGAGAAAGATAACAAATATGTTTGTAAATAAACTGCTAAAGTATTTATATTTTCATGTTAAGCCCAGTTATGAACATTCCTCTGTTTAAACTGAACTGGGTTATCATTTATTAATACTGACCTAAAATTGTTTGGTATAAGTGGATCAGAACAGTTGCTGCTCTAATTAGGATCATCGGCCTTGAGAAAATGAGTTTACGAAAAACCGAGTAAATAATAACAAATATTTATTCATCATTTCTGGATGGATAAAACCAATTAAACTCCAGTGTTACAGATTAGAATGTAATAAAAATAATAAGTCAAACTTTATTGTTAGGTCTGTTTGCACACAGTGAGTCTGAACAAAAAGAATACAGACACTAAACAAGGGGTGTCCAACCTGTGGCTCGGGGGCCATTTTCGGGCCTCAAAGTTATTTTCAGGGTCCAACAACTGAAATTCATAAACCAACCAAAATCACAGCTTTTCTATTTGAACTTAAATAATTAGAATGTGGAATCTGTTGTGTTTTTGTTCAGTTGAGTTTAGTTTAACAGAATCTTTGATTTGTTGTTATAATAAACTTTATTTGAGAAACATTCATTTCACATGTAAAAACGATACAGCACAACGATACAGCACAATACTGTATATGTTTTTACATGTGGTTTTAATAAGTTGTATTAAAACCTTGTCTCACAGATGGTGCCATGTCATTTACGCTGCAATAAATCCTGGGTAGAGTACATATGCTATGAAGCTAGCTCTCTCCAATGTGTTCTGGCCTTTTAATTAGAACCAGAACGCGTTGAAATAAAAAGAAATACAGAAAGGAAATGGATGGAATGGAGAGTCGGCCAAAAAGCTGCTGCTGGTGACAGGAAATGCTAACCAGCAAGTAGCGCATCTGCTACAAGAAGCTCCAGTTTCTGCTGCTTACAGCTAGCATCACTATCAAAACATTTTCTCAAATATATTACAATAGTTTGTTGCAGAGACGTTTTACCTCTAATGATGTTAGCTCCGGCTAATGATGTTAGCTCCTACAGATTGTGTTAGCAGGAGCTCATGTTGTTAGCTAATGTTGTTAGCTCCTGCTAATGTTGTTAGCTCCTGCTAATGTTGTTAGCTCCATTAGCAGTGGATCTCGAGCCGATCATGTTAGTTTGTTTCAACAGATTTCTTGTGTTTAACGTCATGAAAACGACGTTAAAAGTCTCAATTCGGGCGTTTCTTCAAGTAAAATCGTTTTCGTAACCACAAACAGCAACTTTTGGTTGTAAAGTATTTAGGCCAAAATGTTGAACTAGTTGGAGATCCCTACTTAAAAAAACTTTAGAATCTGGAACATTTCTTAGTTTTGGGAAATATTTATTCCTCCCTCTCACCTGAAACGTTGTCGGCGCCAGCCCCCCTCCGTCCTCGTTAGGGTGTAAGAGAATGGATGGATGGATTTGTTCCTCAGAACGGCCACATGGTCCAAAAGTTAGAAACTTTTGGACCATGTAGAAGTAAATAAGTAGAAGTAATGATGATTAAGATGAATTTGTAAGACCAACCAGCCGAGGTTACAGCTGTACCAACTTTGGCCGGTCTTCGACGTCGTTGTCGCTCGGCTCGACGGTTCTGGACAGTCTCTTCACCTTTCACCGACACATGGTTGTTCTCAAACACGTCGTCACAGCTGGAAACACTCAGCTTGGTGTTTCTCCAAGTGTCAAACATTTAACTTTTGGCCCCACATCCTTGGGAATTCATCCAACTCTTGTTGAAGTGAAACTGAAATTAGCCGTAAACTGAAGGCGTGTGGCTGTGATTAAATTCATATTCGGTATATTCTCCTTTCAGTTTCTGCTTAAGGCCGAGGAGATTTCTGTCCAACTCTGTTCCTCATCGCTGAGACTCTCTGAGCTCCCTCCAGTGAGCGGATCTCTGTGATTCCCATGTGGTTTTGTTCTCATGTCGCTTTCTGCGGTTCTTTCCGTCTCCCTCCAGCTTTGTCCCGATCGGCCGCCCCGCCTGTAACTCGCTGTACGTGGCCTCGTTTGCGTCTCTGTCGCCCGGTTCACGATAAAAGCCGTCCTTCAGGGTCTCTACGCCGCGTCCCGGCTCTCTTCAAACATCTCTAAGCTCGGTCACTGGAAAACAGAAAACATCCAGATGAGGCACCACTGAGTGCTGTTGGAGAGTTACGGATAATAAGAAAGACGTTGGGGAAAGAAATTAAAAACAATAACAAGCAATGAGATAAATATTGGACATGAAACACAGTTTTTAAAAAGTTGAGTTGGGATATAAGGATGTTTTTCCACCTAAAACTTCGGTGGAGTCGGTTCGATTGGGAGCAAAGTTCCCACTTTTGTTCCCCCAGCTGCTGCGATTCTCTGCTCTCAAACCAACCCAACCCTTTGAAAACCTGTTCCCCTCCTGGCCTGTGGGGGCGCTGCACCAAGAACCACTGAAGGAAACTCTGAGTGCAGCTTCCTTCTTCACAACTTCCTCTTTAACAAATGGATTCGCATCAGATTTTAGTGATTCTAGGACCATGAGTCATTTCTCCGCTGACGCCAACATGTTTGATTTGGTTGTATTTACCCAGAATGCTTTGCACTGTCGTCCAGTCTCTGTATTTGGAGCGGTTTCCAGTCCGCTTGGCACGCCAGAGTTGAGCCGAACCGAGACTGAGGTCTGTAGACGGGCCAGAGTTCGGTTAGCATCCACACCTCACCAACCGAACCGAACTGGACTTTGTAGAAAATCAGATTTGGGTTTTCTGTGGTCAGCAGAACATCGCTGCTCGTTTTGCTGCCTGTTGTTGCACGACTTTCCATCACCAGGAAAACAGTTTGGACAAATCCAGGACTTTCTCATGACACCAACTCCAACCTGTCCATCTGTACCAATATTTTTCTTTTTGTCTTGTTGAAACTGGGTGACAGTTTCAGTGACATCCTGTTGCTTTTCACAAAACATGACAGTTTCTGCTGAGCAGGGGTAATGTCCACCCGACGAGGAATCACAGCGATCCTGGAAAACAATCACTGTCGGCTGAAGGAAGTGATGAAATAAACTCAAAGAAAATTAATTCGGCCAACCATGATCCTACTAATCATCGCCTTCACTAGAGAGCAATCGATGGTTGCTGCTCAGATTTCCTCCATGATGTAAATTTCTGGTAACATTGCTGTTTTTTCTATATTGTTTTGTTTCTTGGAAGTCTTTACAGAACATGAATCACGGCTGGTCCAGTCCCAGAACCCTTCTGTTTATCACAATGCATGCCAACCGATAACTAAGCTGCGCCCACTCTTTATTTTTTCACGAGTTGATGAAATATAAATGCTGCTGTATTCTCTTTAAAAATATCTTGGAAAGGACGGTGGCCATGAGCGGCGCCGAGCAATTAAAGAGGAAACGAGATTAAGAAACGGCGCAGCAGCCATCATGTGCAGGAAAACATCAGGTTTTAACAACATTAGTTCAATTATTTTTAACTTTTTCGATGTCCTTCATTTTGTCGGCCTGTTAGAGATAAAGCATTCACCTCAGTTTTCTGAAAATAAACGGTTATATAACTGATCTTCTACATAAACAGCCAAGCCAAAATCCCTCTTTATTACTGACATTTCCACTGTTTCCCCTTCGCTCAGATTATGGGTCTTGGATAGCAATTTCTTTCACTGCTCCAATAAGTAATTTCATCTGGGCTGCTAAAGTCCCCCAACAACGCCTTTAAAAAGTATACACTCCTCTTCATCTGTTCCCCATATTGTCAGGTTTCAGCCCCATATTTCACTTTAATTTATTAGGACTTTATGTGACTCTGTGTTCGACCCGCGTGAGTCAGAGCAGCTTTGGAACCGAAGCTCCACATCAAGCTGGATGGAAGAACATCCACTACCAAGTGTTGCCTAACTATCCACCTTTAGACCTTTCTCTCACTTTTAACCTGTGTTCACACCAGCCCTGTTTAGTCCAGTTTAATCGAACTCCAGTCCGTTTGTCCTGAAGATCCAGTTCATTCAGGGAGGTGTGAACTGAAATCTCATGTGAACCAAAAAAGCGAACTCTGATCCGCCAAAAACTTTGGTCTCAGTTCAGTTCATAAACTCTGGTTTGGTTCGAATGCATATGTGAACGCCAGGTGGACCGGAGACGGTTCCAAAACTAGGAAGTGGACTACAGCGCAGGGAATTCTGGGTAAATGCAATCAAACCAAATGCACTAGGCTAATGCTAGCAGGAGAAAATCAAAAGAGAAATCTTCTAAAATCACTCAAACCATTTTGTTTTCCATTTGGTGAAGAAGGAAGTTGCTGTCAGTGTCTTCAGAGGTTTTGTGTTGTTTTCTTCAGTGGATCTTGGTGCAGCGCCCCCACAGGCCAGGAGGGGAACAGGTTGGTTTGGCTCAGAGCAGAGAGAGGGAACCACAAACCTTTTACTTTTGCTCCCCAATCAAACTGCATCTATCAGACCATCAGGTGGGAAAACATCTCAAATCCAGACCATAATATTCCTCATTCAATCAGAGAAAGCAAACACTTCTTAATGCTCCTGAAATAAAATGCTGTTTTTTCTGTTGCCAGATCTGGATCCCATATCCTCCTGTTTAGCTGTTTTTTGCTAATGAAACCCAAATATGTGTTTAAGATCCGACTCACTGCTTGTTGCTGTTTTGTTCTGGACAGAAATTCAACAATCAGAGACCATGATTCACATCCTGTTCATGCCTCTAGAATAAAAACAATCAATGCAGGCTAATGACACAAAATGACTGTTCTGGGGTTTGTCAGTTTAGTAAAGTAAACATGTTACCTAACAGGAAAGTTGACTTGCATCTCGCCTGCTTTGCTGTAAGCAGCCGTTTTGGGTTATAACTCCACCAGCTTCACACGCCAAGAAACTGAAACCGTTTTTCCATTAATGGTTTTTCTGCACATTTGAATGAGTCACAATAGAAAAGTTTGATAGAAATTGATACATTCGAAATAACTTCCTCAATTTTGCTAAAATGTTGACAGTTGGTTCAGGTTGTCTTTGGCTTTTCCAGAAAAGGGGAGACGGAAACATTTTCAACCTGAACTTCCTGTTTTTAGTAGCTGTGTCTTTTTTTTAATGACATTTTAAAAGTTTGCTCAAAATTGCCTGACAAAAGAAACAGCTTGAGAGTTTTTCCCACTCTTCTTTGTAAAACAGCACAAACTCAGAGTGACTGGAGTTTGAGGACAAAAACATCAGATTTAAACTCTTCTAGCTGCTTTTCAGGTCAGTCCTGTCAGTTTGGACCGGCGGCCCTCTTTCATTGGGATTGTTTTAACGATCATGCATATTCCTCTCGCAATAAATCAATTAATCACATGATAAATTAAAATAAGCTCCATTTGCTTTCTACCAAAACCTGGATGATAAAAGTTTTCAGTCGGGTGTTTTGGTCTCAACTTGCTCCGATTTTGAAGGATAATTTTGCTCACAGAGACTAAAACATTCATCGTGTTTGTAGTTTCTGTTGGTTTTTGTTTTTTTTAAAATGATTTTCAGTTGTATTGTTAAATGTTCGTTAGAATTTAAAGTTTATTGAATGCCATTACCATGATCACTGGGAAACCAGTGTTTTGGTCCAGTTTCCAGTGAAAATATCTTAGTAAATTTGAAATAAGACAAAACTTACTTACAACTAACTTTTCTGCCAGATTTGTTTCAGGTAAATAATTCCTTATTATTGATGAAAACGTTTTTGTTCTATTGGCAGATAAATTAACTCATTACATGGAAAAATGTCTTCTTATTAGTTACATAATCTGCCAATGAAACTAGAACCTTTCCATCAGTATTAAGGAATTTTTTACGTAAAACAAGCCTGAACGTAAGGATTTGAGTTTTCTGTGTGTGTTTAGGATTGTGTGTCGGTTGGGTCTGGATTGATCCCAACTGTGTATTTATACCCACCTCTTGTCCTTGTCTGGTCAGTTGTGACTCCTGACCAGATGCTATCAGCTTTGCCTTTGCTAACCTGACTGCCTGGATTTCTTTTGTTCCTTTGATTTCCCGTTGAACCATCGTTCTCCTCCGTACCCGCGTCCGTCCAACCCCGACTATATTACAGAGAAGTTAGTTGTAAGTTAGTTTGTCTTTTTTCAACTGTGCTATGATATGGAGCTAGAAACTTGGCCAAAAATACTTGGTGTGGTTTTGTATTTTTCCAGTGAAATGGCCTCAAAACAACAATATTACGATTTAGTCCAGTTCCATTGTTTTAGCTGTGGCTACAGGCCTAATTATGGACCACTTTGTGCTGCTTCACCGTCTCACTGCTACTGATTTTATGAACTGCAGCTGCTGAGAAGCGTCGAGTATTTCCAGGAGATAATCTGTTTTTATTAACATGAGGGGAAGCCGTTGGTTGAGAAGGAGAAGCGGGGAGCCGGCGGTTTGAAGCCGGTGGGCGGAGACCCTGTGATGAGCCTCGGATCAAACATCAAGCCTGGGTCGGGAACAGAATCATTTGTTCCTTTGTTTCCGTTTTTGTTTCCTGGCTCGGCTGCAGCCGGCTGCTTTGATCACTGCCTCAGAGGCTGTGGTGCTGCAAAGCGCTGCATATGTCAGATTACTGAGGAAGGGCTGCAGGGGCGTTCGCCGCTTCGCCCCCCGCAGAGGCAGCCGCCGCTAAAAGATCTGGATCTCCGCTCCAATCTGCAGCCATTGATCTGGATCCTTATTTTCAGGTTTCACTTTGGTTTGAAGGCATAATGGAGTCCAAAAGAGACAAAACGGTGGTAGAGTCTTACGTTTAATTTAGACTTTTTACTCCACAAAAACTTAGACAAAAGCGTGAAAACGTATTACCTTTCCGAACATTCAGAAAAATGACCTACTGCCAGCCTCCTTTTACTCATTTGAAAAGTTGGGGGTTTAAACAGTTGCTCCGTCTGATTTTGGACGTTGTGCAGCTGTAAAAGGTTTTCACTCTTACTTTTTCACTGTTGGACAGTTGTTCTGAAGCGTAACCATGGCAACAAGCATCATTTTTACAGCTCTATAGCTGATTAGCATCTCAAACGCTTGAATAACACCTGACCTACGACCCCAAGTTCAAGAGGAGCTGAAAAGGAGGGGGAAGTTCAAATCATCTCTTCCATTAATCATAATTGGCAAAAACTGAATCCCTCCACTCCAACATCTTTCTAACCAGAGATATGAAGAAGAGCAGCAAAAGCAAATGAGGTGGATTAGCAGAGCTCAGACATCTTACTGTGAAATATTGTCTCTGATTTCTGGATATTGAGTTGTTGGCATGTCCTAATAGAAATATGACCATCTTCAGTCAGAGGCCTCTTCAGATTAGTTGCATGACTGACTGCTACCGAACATCCTTCTTCCCCACAGCATCACAATTACCACATTGAACCTCCCTTTGGGACGAGTAAAGCATTTCTGAACTGAATTGAATTAACTTGAAATTACAGCTGGACAGAGAAAGATGTAATATATTTTAACTTCCTCCACATTGAGGAGGAGCTGCAGGTTTGAAGGCTGTGGTTTCGAGCCTCAAGTTCAGCCGTTTGTGGTTGTTTGATGATTTCAGATGTTGAGCTTTTGTTCACTTGGAGACCAGCGAGTGACAAAACTCTGACGGAGGCTGGAAGAACAGGGGCGACTTGTTTATGACACCGCTGAGCTTCTGCTGCGCTCAACCTGATCAAAATGCTGATTTTTTTAGTTTGGCTCTGCAGGTGGACAGAGAAGATGGTTACATGTGCCAGACAGCTCTGCTCTGCATAAAGGATATCTAAAGATGCTATCATAACTGCATGGTTGACTTTATTGAATCAAGACTGCAGCTGGTTTCAGAGCAGACAGGCCAAGGGAATAATAACCTGGATTTGTTTGACCTTGAGTCATCTGAAGTGTGTGGTTTGTGACTGGTGAGACCCAGAGAGGCCGAGGCGTCTCACCGACGGCCGACCAGCTCATCCTCACACCACCAGTCTGATGAAATGGTGTTGGTGCAGAAATCACCGTTTCCCCCAGAGTATCCTCAGCCTGGCGGGCCACCAGGCTTTACCTGCTCCACCAGGCTTAGCATTCCTTATCTATTTTAAATTATTTTTTATATACATCAGTAATAGTGATATTAAGAACAGAGTTTGGAACCCCGACTGCTTCAACAGCAGTTTGAAAAACCTGAGGTGAGAGGAGAGGCAGGCTGCAGGGAGGAGCCATTATAATGACGTTCATAAAAACAGCACCAGGCTTATCACAATCAACCTTTATGGCTATTGTACAGAAGCACAACAAAATTAGTTTCTTACATATTTGTTAAGTTTCACCACTACGCTATAGCTAGTACGCTAACTATACTAATGCTAGTTAGCATAGCCACTTATGATGGTGGATAAATGGTTTTCCAGTTAGTGTGAGTTGTTTCTTTGCCATTAGCACATTCAGCAGCTCTTACATGAGGGTGATTCACAGCGCTAAGCCCCGCCTCCTGGCTCTGATTGGTTGTTTTTGTGCATTTCTCCAGAGACCAATAGTAGCTCAGAGAGGAGAAGATCTCTGTCTCATTCTGTCGCAACATGTTGATAGTTTTAACAGTTATGGAGAATAATTTTCTTTATAAAAGTTAGATTGATTCTCGTGCTGCGTGTTTTAAAATGACTTCATTTCCACCTTCACTGCCTGGTTCTTGTTTTTAGGTGCATTAACAGCCATAAAATGGCTCCTCATGCTTGTACTCCAGATGAACATTAGAGCTAAAAACGAGCCCAGCATCATTTGACCATGACTCCGGGATGTGGCTTTAATGAGCCCGACGTTTGGAGCTCCACTGAATATTCTCCACACGAACCTTTTTAGAAAAGTCTTTGTTGCACAGTTTGGACCCAATTTCCCTTTTCTCTCTAAAAAAAGAGTTGTTATCAGTGCTCATTTGAGGCAAACTGTTGAAGGAACAAACTGTCCCGAGCCATTACCACGCAGGACTCCATCAAACTTCCAAATTACAGCAAATTACAGAAAGTGACTATTTAGCTTTAAGGAGTTTCACCGCCCATTAAGCCAACCTGTGGACAGATTGTACCATCAGAACTCTGAGTCATTTGTGAAAGCTACATTTAATTCGACTTCATAATTACTCTCACTTCCTGTCCCCAGTGGCCAGCCAAATTAAAGAGGGGGCCAAATTAACTCTGCCTAACCAATTAGCCGAGTGGGCCGCTCAAGCAAATGACATGACATGTCTGTGGTTGCTGCGCCGCTGCCGGAAACCCCAAGGTCTGCGGCGTCCCTCCCTCGCAGATGAGATGATTTAAAAAGCATTTCGGAGGCCGGAGCAACTGGAGTTTTAATTACTTTAAGGGGTCTGGAGGATGATGTAGCTTCTCCGCCCTCCGGGGCCACAATTGAATTTAGTTCAATTGACCTGTAGCAGAAGATTTAAACAAGCCGACGATAAAAAGAGCTACCTGCAGAGACGAGCCTCACATATACTGAGCAGAAACAATCCGGCGTCGGCTTAAGCACCAACTGGATGGCCTTATTTCTTTTTTTATGTCCCCTCCCGCCCCCAGCTGCCTGAGGCCAGAGGAAAATGGATCCTGGATTGCTTCCTACTGGTGTGAAATTCATTGTAAATGGTTTAAAATTGTAATGGTCTCATGCCGGGGAGTCGGTAAAGCTGCGGGTCACATTTTATTCACAAAGAGAGAGAGAGCTGAATATCTGCAGAGAAAAATCATCGTCCTAATTTCAGCTGTCAGGTTAACAATTTTATTCTAACACAGGAAGATCCAATAACAATAAATTAATCTCATAATATCGACATAAAAACCAGTGAGAAGATCTGCAGTCTTTCTATAAAACTAGGCCTGAATGGTCAGAATGATCACTGACTAAAATAAAACAACATATAAAACATTCAGGATTTCAAAGTTTATCTGAAATGTTTCTGATTTTACCTGCTGGGGATTTAAGGCTCCATGTTTCCACCACTGATGGCGGTCAGCCATTTTGTTAGGATCCTCTGTTAGCATCCTCTGGAGCTAACAGAACAGTTGAAGCTGTTTCTGGGTCAGATCCCCTTGTTGGTTTCCATAGCAACCACCAAAGCCATCGTTCTGACGCTCATCTGTCGTTAAACCTCCACTACACTCCAGTTTGCATGTTTTTCTTCTCATCTTCTTCTGTTGGACCAGAGACAAACTCCCTCTGTTGTCCACATTTATTTATCTGTTAATAATTCAGAAACATGACATAAAGGAGGTTTAAGTATCATAAATACTCTTATTTATATGTCTGAAGGTTTTCATTTCATTTTTACAGGAAATAAATTCATTGTCATTATAAATCTCTTTTCCAAGGATGTCTTGACCAAGATAAAAGCACAAGTGGTTAAACTCTAACAATGTTATAAAATTAAAGGTATTAAGCAATAAAAAGGCACAAGATGCGACTAAAACCTGAATTTCAGATGAAGATTCTTTGGAAGATTAGATTGGATGTGACATTTCTCTCCTTATGAAAATGATAGTTTACAAATAACATTTAAAGTCCTTTCTCCTCTTTTTTTATTGTTTTAACTACAAACTACCCATAATGCTTCACAGAGATGCCAACACTGATGATAATCTAACAAATCAATGTATTTGATCACCAATTTCTGGAAGCTACTGTGTGTAATAACAAATCTGACCCAGAGGAGGTGATGCATTATGTTGTAGCACATTATTTAGCATTAGCTTCTGCTAAATGCCATGTTGTGATGGCGCTTTAGCGTTAGCAGAGCTAATGTTTCTGTTTATGGCTAAGGTTAGCGCACCACTGGACATTTGCCATTAAAAGAAGAAAAATTTGTTAAAATTTCTCTCAAAATTCACTTCATGCTGTAAAAAGAAACATTTTCAGGGGTTAAAATGGGATTTTTTAGCTACTTTCTCCTTTTCTCCTCGGCTAGCATTCACATCTGGGTGGATTAAGTAACCAGAGCTCTAAATGTTTTTCTGTTTGGGGCCTGATTGGAAACGTTGCACAGATATTGGCACAATGTGGCAAACCCAACTATGTCTTTAGTTTGAATTTACGCTCAGATGAAGTGAAGGAACCACTCAAAGGTTCACATGAACACATTTCTACAGGCAGTTTCTCCAGGTTTAGTTACATTTTAAGGACTTGTCTCTGGTGTAGACTAGGATTAAGAAGAAAAGGAAAGACTTGGTAATTGATGTTCAGGTTTTCCAGCAGCAGTGGATGTGAAGTTAAATCTCAACCAAAAATAAATCCTTAAATCTGTGAGAAACCCTTCCTCTCTGGACGTGACCTCATTTATGTGTGACTGACAGATCCAGGCAAAGGAAACAGTCCTGAGGCCTGAATCCAAAGTTGAGATTTTCTTGGAAATCAAGGCTCCAGACCTTAGCTTCTTGTTAGAAATAGCAGAAGACCTTGAAAGTCAACGTATGTTGTACAATGACAGCTCTGTCGTTTGTTTTTGCAGCTAAAAAAACAAACGGCATAAAAAGCCCTGCTAACCACTCAAGATATGAGGAAAACACTACAAGGACGGTGTAATGGTGCATTTAAAGAGTGTTACGTCTGAAGGGATTTGCTTCGTTGGACTCAGAGAAGCTGTTGGAGGAAACGTGTAAAGAAACTGTAAAATTGATTTTCAGGATGAATGTAAACTGGGTTAACCATCTGCCGGGTTATGGGCGTGGACCTGATGAGTTACAGACGCCGACGGGAACTTTTCACGCTCATGGCTTCATTTTCACTCTGACAAACACCTTCGGCTCGCTGCTGACAGGTGTGTGATGTTAATTATGTGGAACGCGCTCAGGTAGCTCCACAGGTGGATTCTAGTTTGGAAACAAAAGCAGCACAACAGCGGCTGGTGGAACGAATCCAACCATACAGGGACTTAAACACAGAGGAGTTCCCACATTTCCTTATGTTTATATTCAACTTATTAAAGGTAAAATCTTTACATCATGTAATAACGTTATTCCCTCATCAAAAACAAACCTGGAGTGTTGCTTTGATTCTTTTATACATGTTTGAGAAAATCTCCATGGCAACCATTCAGCTGTCCAAAACGTCTGGGTGGACCTAGCTCCGCCTTCCAGGATGAAGCTCCTCCCCCACTCAGCTCCTTCAGACTAGCCAGCAGCAATTAGCATCTGCTGAGCTCATTATAGGAGCAGGACACCAGTCAGTGATTGAAGCTGTTGTCTTTAGGAGTTAACTAGAATAAAATAGAAATATCCTTTATTGTCCCAAATTGGGAAATAAATAAGCCAAAGGGGCAGGCAGCCTGGATAGATATAAAGACTATTGTCGGGACTTTAATGTGTTAATTCTAATTACATAGATTTTAATGTAATTAAAAAGTTTTTCTTTTTATTATTTTACATGCAAACATTCCAGCCAGAACCTTCATAGTTGCACGTTTCTGGTACGCCCGTAAATCTGACGCACAAGCTACATCTGCTAGCAACAGCCATGTCTTTTGGCCCACTGGGGGTTAATTTCTGCTCCTAAATCCAATCTGATTGGATGCTGGAAAAGACTATTGTTGTGTTGTAGTTGTGCTAAAAGGTGTTAGCATATCAGTGAAGCTATGCTAGCATCTCAGTGCTAATGTAGCAGCTAGCTAGTTCCATAGATGATTGGTTCCTGAAACAACGTAAAGCTGGATGGATAGAATATAACTTTGTGGATAATCTGAATTACAGATTAAGAACTATAAATATATCAGCTGTTGAGCTTTTATGTCTATTTATTCAATAATTTAGCAGAAAATAATTGTTTTATTTAAAATGTTGCTCATTTTGATATATAGTTTAATTTATAATTAAATTGTGATTAATTATATATCCTCAGATTAACTCGATAAAAATAAACAACAAAATGTACAGTAAGGACAAAATATCAAGGTAAATACATTTATTAGAAAACAGAATATTAATATGTAGGTTAATTTTAAAAATCTACAAAATGTGAATTTTTGCCTTGAAAACTACAGATTATCTTCAAATTATGAAAAACTTCACAATAAGAGCAGGAATGAAAACTCTGAGTTTGTTGTGAGCAGTGAAACATCTGGGAGGAAGGACCTGTGTTACTCCTCCACCGGGTCAAAGGTCACCACAGCACACAGCTGGACTGTCTTCTCATCATGCTGGAAAATAAAGAAATAAAGTCTTTAACGTCTTTAATGTTTTGCTCCAAAACAAACGGCCATCCTCACACATCCAGTCCTGGAGGGAAACTAAAACACGTTCAGTCGTGGATCTGAACTGACGACCTTCTGACTTCCAGTTAATCAACCAGGTCAAAGCCTGGATACATGTGATGATTTCCACTTCCATCTCCGTCTGTAACGTAGCCTAGATTCACGAATATAATCTCAATATAGTTCTTCCCTTTGCCATTGGCTATTGCACTAATTTCTGAGAACAACCGGCTGTCGCTCAAGATAGGCGCGCCCTACAAACCCTGTTCCATCTAAAACCGTTTAACTCCGACTCACGCCTGCAGAGATGGAGTCAGACTGATGCACCTTCACATGAGGAAACAACTTTCTTCTCAGTCCAGAACTTTAGATTTTCTCTCTGCATTTGGTTTCAAAGTTGTGTCAAGCAAACATCAAAATTTTTATCAAAAGAAAACTTTGATCAACTTTTATTTAATATTTTATTGACCGAGTTTTGAGGACATTTGCAATGGAAACGTAATTGGAAGAAAATTACTTTTCACTGAACCACCGCTAAGTTTCCTGGTTGTTTTGAGGATTTTTACTCCGATTGCCTTTTTTATTTTCTCATCAGACCTAATTGGAGTGATCTAACCAGCCACTCTGATCCCGACCTTCAGCCTGGTTGAGTTGGACCAACCCATCGGCTGATCTGTGTTGCAGTCGGTCAGGTTGGGCGGCCGACACTGCAGGCTTCATGCCGTCTGTCCTCCTCATTAAAACAAACTGTTCTCAGTTAGAAAGGAGCTGATTGGATCAGAGAGCATCTCGTTGGCTCAGTTGATGTGAAAGTTGCTGATGCACTGAGCCTCACACATTGCACCAATGTGAACATCTGTCCCTATATAATTACTTCAGAGCATATGCCCATGAACGCACACGCTCAGGTACATGAATGTAATTACAGCAGGGTGTGCTGATTCTTTCCTTTACAGGAAAGTCAGGCTAGTGAAGCAGAAACCATATCGTTCCATTTTTCTGGCCATGATTCATATTTACTGACAACAGCAGTGAACAAACTGAAAAGTGACACTAAAGTCCAGGAAAACTTTACATTTTCAATGTTTCAGGTGTTGAACAGCATAAAGAATCTGCCCAGAGTCGCTTTGTAGCATTAAAGTGTTGAGTTTTTATCACTGGATGTTTTTTACATCCTGCTGTTTGTAGCATTATGGATCGTATCCTAACTAAAACACACACAGGCACGTTTAATGTATTTATTTTTATTTTTCACCCATTTTACCACTTTTGCTGACTCATCATTAGCTAATGCTAGACAATGATGGGTAGCATCAGGTTTAGCTGTCACGTTATCAATATAACTCGCTAAATCTTAAATATATAAAAGAAAAATGGACACTGTGCTTTGCTACTAATGGTTGAAACTTGTGGCAATTTTATTTTTTTTTACATTTTGTATAATTGTTGCAATCTAGTTGCAACGTTTTGTTACGTTCCTGGAAAACTTGACCTTTGTGCAAATTTTTGCACAAAGGTCAAAAATTTGTGCAAATTTTGAGGAAAAAAATTTTCCTCAAATTTTGAGGAAAAAGTTTTAATTAAGAAAGAAATTAGCAAGGGAAAGAGATGCTAAGTCAGTTATGCTAGCTTGACTTTGACAATCCTAACATGTAGATGTGCTGCAGAATTCAGTGTTTTAGTTCAGTTTAAAAAGAAACTAAAGCGACTCACACACCAGCTGACAGATCATCGGTAGATCAGGAGTTTAATTTAGTTTGTTCAGATGATCAATTATTAAAGCAAACCTGAAAACATGAAACTGTAACTCACTGAACTCATAATGAGAATAAACTCCCAATATTACCATAACAAAAAACGTAATAAACGAGAATAAAGTCGTAATGTTTTGAGAAAAGTCATAATATTAATATAATAAAGTTTAAATGTTCCCAATAAGGTCATTTATTAGCTGAATAATTAATTTTAATATAATTCCTCCATATATAAATAAAAAAATACAGTGCAGAATGTCGAGCATCTTGTGAAGTTTTGCTTTATTATTGGATATTTGAACAATCATTAGAAAGTCCTGCAACTGGTAATAATAATAATTTGATGCTAAAAGATAAACTATGTCCTCATTTATGAAATAAAAAAACAGACTGAACTTCATAACTACATCAAAGCTTTTCTCTCTTTAAAGCAACTTTTTTCACACTTATGGTGATTTTATGACTTTATTCTCAGAATTAAAAGAAAAAATTATCTGACTAATACTTTGTCATAGTTTCACAATTGAAACCTTTAGTGCCATCACCGCGTGTATTTCCCAGCATGCCTTGCGGTTCTCCGGCAGCAGACAGAAGCGTTTTGCTGTTTGAGGCGTTAAAACGCTCAGATCTCTGTCACAAAGCTCCGCAGCGACGTGTTCAGACGCGTTCGCTCACAGACAGAGCAGAGTAATTAAAATGCCTGTTGGAAGTGAATTCAGATCAATTTCACTCATAATTCCTCAATAACTGACTGATGTCATGGAAACGCTCCAGGATTTTACTGAGTTCAGCGAGGCGAGCGACCAGAAGATAAAGAGTTAAACATGAGCTGTTCACACTGCAAAAACATGAAACATTACCAAGTATTTAGGTTTAGTTTAAAGTGTAAACACTTGAAATAAGACAAAACTAACTTCCAAGTAACTTTTTAGCAAGATGGAGGGGTTTGAGTCACTAATTCCTCGGTTTGGATAAATAAGTTCTAGTAAGTGAAATAATCTGCCAGTGGAAACGATGAGTTTTCACCAATATCGAGGATTTATTGACTTAAACAAGCTTAGATTTGTTGCTGAAAATTTACTGGTTTTTTCACTATAAACTGAACCATATAACTTGGTAAAATGTGTTTTTCAGTGCTGATGGTTGTTTAGGGCTGAAGCTCACAGACGTTTCCATTTCCCAGATTCCCACGACGACGACGCCTGCTTCTTATTTTTGTGCGCACACATAAACAGACGGTTGCAGTTTCAGGATCCAGGGATCAAGTTGTGATGAAGCATCTCAGCAGCAAATGACACAATCACACAGCGCGCCGCCGCATGTGCACTCTAACCTTTCAGCCTTCGCAGCGGGTAACGTACACCAGCGACCGATTCCCAAGACGAGGCCAGCGCCAGAATTTTCAAAATAAATGGATGATTTATTAATACATCAAAGTAATTATGAGGTAAAAAATCAATCAGCAGCTACCCAATCCAGGGTTGAGTGTTATTCCAGAACGTCCTCTCAGGAGACGGTGTCCATTTCAGCAAGTCAGAAATGTAATTAGCCTTTCGCCTGGGGGCTGCAGGCTGCGTTCAGGGCGACCTCAGTAAGCAGGCGAGTCACCGATACCAGACCTCATGTTCAGGCCCACTGCTGCAAACACAAACAAGCCAAAGAACAAAGACACTTTTTATGTCCCGCAACGCAAAGGCTGGTTTAGCCCATTCACAGATTCATTGGTAAGAAAAGATCAGCTTTAGCATTCCTGAACTGTTCATAAACTCATGTTATGAATGGAAACATCTGTGAAGCCAGGAGATAAACAACATGGCTGACGGCAAATCCAGGCTTCAGCTGCTATAAAGGTGCAGAGTTCTCTGCTGCTAAACACCTGATTCAAATGTACGGTGGCCCAGATGGGTCACCAAAATTCAAGAGCATAAGAATATGTGGTAAGATGAAAGTTATGCTAATTTTAAAGCAATGCTAAAATGGAAGTGTGCTAAAGCAGAAGTTGTAAAACAGATTTTTTGCTAAAACAGAAGTTAATGAAATTTATGCTCAGAGAAACTACATCAAAACGGTAGTTTGCTAAAACAGAAGTTATGTTGCAACAGATTTTCCACTAATTAGCAGCAAACTGCTAACTAAAAAGTTAGTTGCACTAACTCTAACGTAGCAGCCATAAACATAAGTTCTGCTAATGCGCTACACCAACAGCATTTAGCTGGAGCTAAAGCTAAACGCTAAATTCAACCATGTCGATTCCCAGCAGGTGTCACGAGGAGAACGAGAGAAAAGGCTCAGAACAATTTATATGTGAAGGTTTGTACTTTATCACAATAAACCCACAAGTAAACAGTCTTCTGCCACTTCAAAATAAAAGCATCAATATATCTGTCTAATTTTTTAAAAAGGACCAAAACACAGATGTTGAACTTTATTGAACTGAAAATTTACAAAACAGCCAGAAACATGTTGTCAAAGTTGACAAAAATGTTAGCGAGTTAGCGGAAGTGTGTCCACTGTTAAAAAGTAAATAAAAATGTATTTAAAACAAATGGAATAGAAAACTTGCTAGCATAACTTTAATTTTAACACAGTTGTGTTGTAACTTTTGCATGTTGTTGACTCTACTGGGATGTTAATGGTTAATTATTCTCCCAGTTGGTCACAAAGTTCAGGCAGTGACTCATTCATTAAACAACAGAAACCCACTGCAGTTGATCGATTTTCATTCTGTTGAGCAAAACAAGAAAAACTGGAAAAAATAAAACATAAAAGCTACAAACTTCACCTCAGCGTTTGTAAAATGTGCCTGAAACAATAAAATGAAATGAAATATGCAAATGAATCGATAGTTGAGTGTTTGTAGATCTTAACAAGCAGGAAACATCAACAGGAGAGCCATCAGAGGAAGTACTGCCAAGAAGTTAAGAAATGAAATCAACCTGGAGCTCTTAACAGAAACGGAAAGCTACAAAGAGGAAAACACACAAACGCGCCCAGGAGGCTTTAAATGTGAACAGAAAGCTAAAAGCAAAGTGTTTACTCCTAAAAAAAATATCCTTTTAAACATTTCTGACCCAGGAGAAGATCAGCTAAAAGGAAATGGAGTTTAAACAGAGAAACTTCCCAAAATACAAATTTAACCCAGAAAAAAATGAATTCTTAAAGCTTAAAATGTGAAGTTTTTCCACTTTTAATGCAACATTTAACCTTTACAGTTCAACAGAAAAACTATGCTGGTTTTATCACACCTCCATGTTCTTCAAGCTAAGGTGTACATGGCACTACGGACTTTCTTTAACCCTTACCCTGACCAGTACCTTTACCTTTCCTCTATAGCATCCCTGCATTTTGCTACAAGATGAGGAAATATTGAGAAAATCAAACTAAAACAGATAAACTTTATTTCAGCTTAATTAGATTCCTTGTATTTAATTACTTTGTGATTTCACGATGAATTAATGCTAAAACTAATAAAAAAGTTGCTCAAAAACTAAGGATTTAGTTATTAGTTTAAAGAAATGACATCACATGTAGATTTTGTTTGGTTTTTTAGTTAAATTGTACCAAAAAAGTTTTTTTCACTAAATGTGTAATAATTTCTCCAGCTATATTCAACACTTTTCGCTTTTCTCTCCCTTACATTTTATGTTTTGCTTTTTAATTTGCGTTCTCTGTTTGTGTGGATTTCTTAAATTGTTGCCGACATCTGGTGTGGATTTCATATGTTGGAAATTATATTTGCTGTGAAAATATAATAATCCTTATTTTACCCGTTTTGTTGCACATTACTGTGATTGAATTTGAAGGCTGCTCAACGTTCTGGCTGCGTCGTTTTAACAGAATTACACAAGGCTCTGGTTTTATGCAGCTATTTTTACGTCCAAAAGAAAAATGAAAAACATGGCGTGGTTTCACGGGTCAAACTTTTCTTTTAAAAACAGTTTAAACACTAAAAAACTCTGAATATTCCTTGTTTTGATTACATCTTTCTCCCAGGATTGTTTATTTCTCCAGTTAATCTCTATGCTTTGTGCTACATATCAGTTGAAAATTTGATTCTCTGAAGCAGAAACTTTGTTTAGATTAAACTTTGTGACCGTCTGTCTCTGTCCTTCCTCATCATGTTGGTTAAAAACATCGTCATGCTTTTGGGTTAGCATGACTCTGTTTTTGTTGGCAGCTCTGTAAAGCGCTACGCCAACATAGTTTTTATTATTTTTATTTATTTGAAATAATCAAAAGATATTCTGATTCTTTATAAGTTTTAGTAATATGTTTTACTTCTGTTTTTGCTCTCCCATCAATAATTTACTGATTAGACACGCCTTTCTAGAAAAGTTAATTTTATCAAACATTTGCAGGTTTGTTTATGATTATTTACCTGCAGGGAAAGTAAACGAAGCTTCGGCTGTTAGGATGAGCCAAAAACGCCAAAACAAAAGATTCTCCAGAACGACTCCCAGGATTTGGACCAGAGACAAACAGAACCAGAACAAAACCCAAACAGCATTAGTGGAATTATTGTTTATGATTAGCATTTTATCATTAGCTTTCCTTAAATACCATACTGGTATAGCACTTTAGCATTAGCAGAACTAACATTGATTATTAGTGGTTTAGCATTAGCTTCACCTAATTTCCATGTTGTTTTATTGCTTTAGTTTTAGCAGATCTAATGCTTATTATTAGTGTTTGGCATTAGCTTCCCCTAGTTACCATATCAGTATAGGAGCATTAGCATTAACAGAACTATTGTTTATGATTAGCACTTAATATTAACTTTTCTTAAATACCATGCTGGTATAGCGCTTTAGCATTAGCTTCCCATAATTACCATGTTAGTGTACTGATTTAGAACTAATGTTTAATGTTAGTGCTTTAGCATTAGCCTCCCCTAATTGCTATGTTGGTGTAATGATTTAGCATTAATATTGTTTGTGATTAGTGCTTTTGGGTTAGCATCACTAACTTTTTCGTTTAAAGCTAATATTGCCATAAGAACAAAGTGAAGAGTTTTTCTCAGAAAAGGGGGAAGCCGGGGTTAAAAGTGTGAGATCCACTAATGTTGTAAACAAGCCATGAGGAAAGGGTTAGAGAAACAATCCCTCTTCTGTCGGGGCTTAAAAAGCATAATCTTGTTTTTCTCTTTAAGAAATCGACTGAGATGTAACACCATGAAGTATAGAAAATGAGCTACAGCTCAGATTTAACAAAGATTGGCAGCTTCTCCTACTTCTATTTTATTACTCAAAATAGAAACACAACAAATTAAGGACTCTGTGGCTTCTGCAGCTATTGATTGAAGCCACTTCACACATTTTGTCACACTGAAACTGTGACGTTTTTGTTTTTTCTTCTTCTCTGATTGTATTTACAGATTATATATGGGGTTGAGTGGAAAGCAGCAGCAGCGGTTCAGTTTGCCCAAATGATTCAGGGGACAAAGAAAAAACGCAGCAAGCAAAGAGAGCAAGCTTGGTTTGAAATGAGAATTACACCAGAACAAAGCAACCCTGGCTCTGCTTTCCTCCCGCTCTGCTGGTTAGCCTCGTGTTTCCACTTCCACGCCACTCTTTAAACCCACTCTGTGGATATTTATTCAGCTTACTCTGCACTTCGGTGAAAGGACTGAAATAAATGGAACCATGGACTTCATTTACATGGTGCTCTCCTCCTGTTCTTGACCTCTAAAGAGCGCTTTACACTACAAACTATACTCACTCATTGATATAACACTTAGCGCTCTTTTACAGGCGATGCAGCGGGAGGAAACGCTACCTGCAGCTGATTATTTAAAAAATAAAAAAGCAGAAGTGAGGAATCAAACCTGCGACCTTCAGGATGGCAGACCATTAAACTTCATTTTCATCTGCAGCTGACCAAAATACAAATCACAATTTAATGTTTCAGAGGCTCTCAGGAAATCACTTGACTGTAGTTTCATAAATGGTCTCCAATTAAGAACTTTAGCCTTTAAGTTAGCGGTGATAAAACTCCATCTGCTGAAGGACCAGAGGCGTGAAGGAAAATGTTGTTTTTGTACCAAGATGGTCCAAAAAGCTTCGAAATATCCACACATTTCTGCAGTGGCAAATATTTTTATTATTCACTTTCCAAATACATTAGCATCAAATAATTAGCATCTATATTGACGCTGTAAAGAGTTTTTCTGCCTGGTTAATAAGAGGTTCAGCTTTTGAAGCTACACAGTCAAAAATGAACAATAATTATAATTTTTATAAAGCAAAAAGATAGTGGTTAAATTTCAAAATAATATTTACACAATGTTATTAATCCATTCATAAATGTCACAGTTTAACACTAAAAATGTAATTAATAAAATATTTAGCAAATTATTCATATTTACCGAACAAACCAACTTTAGCTTCTGACTAAATATTTAGGTTCCAAACTATTTAGCTTCGAAGTAAATATTTAGTTTGCCTGCAACACATGCTAATAGCTACTAGCTAATATGCTAATCCATTTGCTGATAACCAGAAGTGGGCTGTCAAAATAAAAGCATGGTCTTGCAGCCTCTAAATAAACTCCTGCTAGTGATGAAGAGGCAACATGAGCAACGATTAAAGTAAGTCAGAGACGCCACCTGGCTTTTATTTTGACAGTCCACTTCCGGTTATCAGCATGTAAATTTGCATTTTAGCTAAATGTTTAGTTTGGAGCTAAACATATAGCATTTTAATTAAATAGTATAAAACTGTGACATTGAAAACATAAAATGTTGAAATTAGTCCTTGTTTTTTCTCTTAAGAAGAATAAATAAAACAAGTTATTGCTGTGATTTTTGAACGTTTGAGAATCAAATAAATCATTTAAATAGCTCAACACAACAAGAGGTACAAGCTTCTTCAGGAGGTTTTTGTGCCGTTTCCTTCAGTGGTTCTTGGCGCAGCGCCCCCACAGGCCAGGAGGGGAACAGGTTTTTCAAAATGTTTGGTTTGTTTGACTCAGAGTTGACAGGAAGAGAACCACAGCAGCTGGAGAAGGAACACATGTTGCAGTTTTGGTTCTCAACTGATCCGAATCCACTGGACTATCAGGTCTGAAAACGGTCGTAGACGTTTTCGTCCAACATCAGTGTTTGACCTCACAAATGTGCCTCTGAAAAATACCTTAGATTTACACCTAAGCTTTGTAAACGGATTCCTAGAAGAGTTAAGGATGTTTTAGCTTTTATTTCAACAATTGGAGATGAAGAGTGGAAGAACTGCTGGTGTTTGTCTGAAAAGCTGCGAGGAGAAACCAGGAAGTAATCTGTAATCAACGAGCAACAAAAGATTATTTGTTTCCAAACATTTGCAGCCCAGAACATCATGAGGTCAAGTTCCTTTCCCAACTGATTTTCTCCAACGGGGGCAAATCGAACACTTGACCTCTTGACCTCCTTCAGATGTGGGATTCGTCCAGATCCACAACAACAATGGCTGATTCCACGATGGTCCCGGAAACACCGCCGCAGCCTGCTGGAGTTATTTCTGGAGAGGTAGAGAGACAGAGGCTCCGTGTTGCTTCAGAGCGAAACCTGCTGGACAATAACGCCGTGTGTGTGTGTGCGTGTGTGTGCGTGTGTGTGTGTGTGTGTGTGTGTGTGTGTGTGTGTGCGTGCGTGCGTGCGTGTGTGTGTGTGTGGCAGAAATCAGCAGCACACTGAGCCTTTATAGCTCCTCTCTGTGGTTTTGCTTTTTATTTCCTTCAGCCTGTAGCCGTTCACTGTGGCGCTGTTTTAGGACCAGGCTGAGAAAATTAAGAAAATTTAAAAATTCTTAGTTAATTCTAGTAGTTCATAGTTTTTTACTTTATTCTCCAGATATTGACTCTATTCTTGTATTCATTTTACTTTCTTTTATCTTTTTACTATAATTTTGTTTTGTTTTTTTATATTTTTTCTGTTTTTGATTTTATTCTCCCATTTGTCCGACTTTAGTCTCATAATGTTACGACTCTTCCGATTGGCTGAAACAAAGCAGGTATCTGATTGGCTGCAGATCATTCTTTATTTTTAAAAAAGTCATGGAAGTCTGAAAATTTGCAAACCAGAAGCATTTCGTTTATTTATTTATTTCAAACTGGTGTTTAAAAACAAGTAGGACAGGAGAAAACGTGCATAACCAAAAACAAATATTCACCTTTTCATTACTTTTCTGTTCAAGAAAGAGTAAGAAGTGAACACTTTTCTCAATTTAATGAGATATATTCAGTAATTATCAGAAATGTGTAACTCCAGATCTGTTTGCATCAAAAACAGGCATGTGAATCTTGTTGTCATGATGTGTAGTTTTACAGTGAACCCAAATGCAGAGGCAGCTTGTAGATGAAAGTTTAACGACACAGAAATGATGGAGGACATGGGGAACACAGGGAACCAGAGCAGAACAAAAACCAGGGACAACAGGGAAGTTACAGGATTAGATGGGAGGAAACCAGCAAGGAGGAACCGAGAATGAAGTGCTTAAATACCTGGAGGTCGAATGCTGAACAAAGACCTGGGCTGATGAGCTAACGGGTTCCAGGTGTGAGAGAGAGAGAGAGAGAGGAAGTGACACAGGGGGCGAGGGAGAGCAATTTGACAAAATAACTAAACATAAGAAACACGATAAAAACTAGAGTGACTAGACACATGAAATAAAAGTAACTAGAATCACTAAGAAGGAACCAGTGGCAGTCAGGAAGTAAAAATAAAGTCATGAGAAGTCAAACAGATGCAAACAGTAATGAAATAAAATAAATTATCCTCTTTAGTTTTATATAAATTGATTTTCTTATTGGTTATTTCAACATTTTTATGGTAAATTCACTGAATTTATGTGTCGCCAGTTAAAATACATGACAGACCAGGGAGAGGCAGTGCAGTGCTCAGCCTCACCTGAGGGGGCGCTGTGTCACACACCTGAATGAAGCAGGCATATCACCATTATACTTGTTTAATTACACATTTTATGTGTTGATGTTCCACAGTCTGTGTGGAACATATATTTATATATTTAGCCTTTCTAATTGGCCATAAATGTGCCGTGAAAATGAGTCAGAAAGTACCGTGATTCACTGATAGGGGGCACTGCTGAGCCCCATAGACACAACAAGCAACTGCTGCTCTTCTTCTACGCTTTGAAAAGAATGAAAACTGTGAGATTCAGTTGAGTCTCCATGTTGTCCCGTCTGATTAAGCGGCCTCCTGCTCCTCATTACCTGTGTCCACTGCGTCTCCCTCACCGTTCCACCACCACAAAACATGACAAAAACAGTCAAGGAGGAAAAAAAATACAGACAGAACAAAACCGTTCAAGGCCACTCATTTTGTTTGAAAACAAGAAAAAAGAAGAGATTTTTAGAAACAGAATGACAGAGACATTTATGGACGTCATTTAAAATAAAGATAAGATCATACAGGATTTTAATCAGAAAGAGAGGCCAGCCAAAGAAAACATACATATACTTTTAAAATATGTGACTTTGCTAAATTCTTTATCTTTATTGGTATATTGTTAGATGTAGTCAAATTAAAATATGGCTTCTATATTTTGGATTTGTATGACTGACTCTCATCACCGCTCGTCACTGAAGTAAAAACAGAAACAGAACTAATAGATGTAACCGACAAAACCCAGTTTTCTGTATTTATTGGCACTGTTGTAGCTCCATATGTTCCACTGTACTCCTCTGAAACTTAGACATTTTAATTGGTGACGGACCGGCTCTCTCTCTTTTCTCTCTCTCTCTCTCCCTCTCTCCCTCATTCTCTCTCCCTCCCTCTCTCTCTCCCTCATTCTCTCTCACTCATTCTCTCTCTCTCCCTCTCTCTCTCTCATTCTCTCTCTCTCTCTCCCTCATTCTCTCTCTCTCTCATTCTCTCTCTCCCTCTCTCTCTCTCCCTCATTCTCTCTCTCTCCCTCTCTCTTTCTCATTCTCTCTCTCTCTCTCCCTCATTCTCTCTCTCTCATTCTCTCTCTCTCTCTCCCTCATTCTCTCTCTCTCTCTCCCTCTCCCTCTGTCTCTCTCTCTCTCCCTCATTCTCGCGCTCTCTCTCTCTCTCTCCCTCATTCTCGCTCTCTCTCTCTCTCTCTCTCCCTCATTCTCGCTCTCTCTCTCTCTCTCTCCCTCATTCTCGCTCTCTCTCTCTCTCTCTCTCTCTCCCTCATTCTCGCTCTCTCTCTCGCTCTCTCTCTCTCTCTCTCTCTCTCTCTCTCTCTCCACGTGACCACTGGCAGCTGCCGGAGATCCAGGCGGACAGAAACATTGTGGCTGCGGCTCTGAACGCACGGGAGGAGCGCTGCTGCTGCTGCTGCTGCGTCTCACCGCGGATATTTGACCACACGCCTCCATCCTCCTCTCCCCTCTTCCTCCTCCTCCCCCCGCTGGATCCCCGCTTCACTTCTTTTTTGTTGTTTTTATCCCTGAATCACCTGTTTCCTCCATCCCTCCATCCTGTCTCCTTCCTCCTCACAGTTCAGCATCCTCTCCTCCAATCTGCCTCGCCAACTTTTTCCATCCCACTCATCCTCCCTGCTGGTTCCCAGCTCTGGTTCTGGTTCTGGTTCTGGTTCTTGCTGTACCGCCTCGGATCGGCTCAGTTCCTCCGGGCCGCTGCTTCATGGGGCGCACCGTGTCGCTCGGAAAATGCTCCGCCGTCGGGCTGTAGGCGCCCCGCTGCTGCGCGCCGTTCCCCCGCCTCGCCCGAGCTGCGGTCGGGGCCACTGAGAGAGAGAGATGGGTCCGTCCGCTCCGGCTCGGCCGAACCGGTGTTGGGTTACGGCCGCGGCTCTAACTGGAGGCTGGATCCGGATCACCATCGTCTCCTTCCTCGCTACTTTACCTGTGGAGCAGCTGCGCGCCTTCCCGTCCTCCCTCAGCGACTGCCAGACGCCGACCGGCTGGAACTGCTCCGGTGAGATCCGATTCGGTCCCGGACTCGGTTCCGGATTCTCGATCCAAGTCCCGCCGGACTGGAATAAAAGTTTATGGTTGTGTTTTTGTGGCGTGTTGTGGCGCAAAACGTCACCATCTGACAGTTATTACAGTTTCAGATTATTAAATAAATGCATGAAAAAGACATTGATTAGAATCTGCAGAAACTTGAACAGTAACATCTGGAGTTTTCTCTGTTTTGTTCCACATTTTGTGGCCGTGAAACTTAAAACAGACGTAAAGAGAGCAGACATTTCCCCTGCTGCCCGTCCGAGTCTGAGCCCTTAAAAATAGCTCCAGGATGATCAGCAGCGGCAGCAGCAGAGGCATTGATATTACAACATCCACATCAATATGGAGTCATGCTGCCGTTTCCAACCAACAATCACCTTTAAACATCCTAAATTATCCATTTACGTCTAAATGCTGGGGGAAAAACACCAAAAGCTCAACCTGACTGGGAAAACAGAGATTATTTCCTTCACTTTCTGCGTTAAAGTCCGCAGCAACTCGGTGATGAATGAGCTCATCTGTTTAAACGTATTAGTGATATTTTCCGGTCATTTATGCCGGAGATCGATCATGTGTTGATCGAGGTACGCCCCTCTGATAATCTCCACCCTGCATTATACATTGAATCATCTGATAATGGCACACACACACACACACACACACGCACACACACACACACACACTTCCTGACACTCTCATATGCATTTCGGCGAAGGCTTTTATCCAACACGCCTTGAGGAGGCTTAAGTGCATACACTACACACACGCATACAAACATGCGCACGCACACACACGCGCGCGCACACACACACACACACACACACACACGCACACATTGAGAATCAATTGGATTGAGCAAACCGTGACGAGGAGAATGTGAGTCCACTGGAACAAAACGATAAAGCCTCTCTGTTATAATTATAGCGCTTTAATAAACTCTCCGGCTTAATTATTCTCTCATTTCACGCACTTTAAAAACAAAACCACCTTTCTGTTCAGAGAATAACTGGAAAATGTTCAAATGTTGGTTCAACAAAGATTTTCACTTGGTTTTAAATCTAAAAGTCAGAGTTGTAACAGTTTCAGGCTGAGACTTTTTGTCTAAATCTGTAAGTTTACGGCGTGTTTGCTAGTTTTTATTAAAATAGTCTTTCAAAGTACTGGGATGATGTTGCATCGACTGGGTGATGAATACTCAACAGCTCTTATTTTTAAAAATGACTCCCTCAACTTTTGCTGCCGCCATTTTGCGACTAGCATAAGCGCCGTAAATTGCCGACAGCTGACGTAAACTGCTTGTTTCTGAAATGATTCTGTTTGAAAGGCTAATAAATAAATTGATGAACACAAAAACGAAGGTCGTATCGATATCTATATTTAGTTAGTTTTAGCTAACTAAAGTCAACTAAAACTTGAGTTAGTTTTATAAATGCACAATTTAGTTGCAGTTAATTAACTACCTTTTCTTCTCAGTTATTGTTTTCTCAGTTTCAGTTTTAGTTAATCATAATAAGTTTGGTTGTTACGTTCTGTGAGTTTGGGTTTGTGCAGAGTTGGAGTTGGTTGTGAGTTTCTGAAACTTCTTGGACTCATTTCTTGATTTGGGTAATTTATGCTGATTTCTTCCTTCTTTCAAACCAAAACTTGTTGTTTGTCTTCGTCTTCCTGAAGTATAGAAGAGAAAGCAGCCAATTTGAGCAGCTTTTTATGGAAATGTGTTGTTTTCACAGTGGAGGATCCTGAGCAGTTCATTTCCATCAGATTTAGAAAAGAAAAGAAGAAGAACCGAAAGCGGTCAGCAGTTTCTTACGCACGCTTCATTGAAGCTACAGTTAATGGACGGACGATCCATTTAATGGGACCACTGCGTTAGCACAGTGGAGGAATTGATCTATTGAGCGAAGTCTGTCAGATACCAGTTGGATAAGTGGCAATATTCCCAGTTTCAGTTCATTACTCCCAGGTTTTTCCAGTTCACGTAATATGTCACTGACCCAAAGAATTGAAAACCAATCTAGCTGGTGGTAAATTGGGCGGTCAGTTGGACATTTGTCTCCACTGTATTCATAAATCTATACGCTGTTTCATTACGTTTAGCTTTGGTTAGCAGCTTTGGGATCCATATGTAGCTTTTAGAGTCAGGGAAGTGATGATAAACCCAAAAAGATTTATAATTTTAAAGATTTTTCATGCTTACTGAATCGTTTATTTTCACAGGTTTTTCTGTGGAAGGTAAATCCAAATTATTTGTTGAAAATTTGCATATTTGGTAGCAAAAATGCAGCATGGGAAGCTAAAATACCTAGCTTAAATGCTACTTGACACGCTATTGGCTGGCGTTTTTGCAAAGTAGCCAATCCAAAAACGCTCTTCATATTCCTTGGCTGAACCATTAAAAGCAGAAACAAAGAAGACCGTAGCTGTTAGCTTCTGTTGGAGTCCTAAGACGGTTTCCATTGAGTGTTTTGATGGATGTTTGGTGTTTAAACTGTTTAAACATAAAGAAAATGTAAAAAAATATAGAGTTTTGTAATTCCATTAAATGGACGCAATAAAAATAACGTGTATAAGTTTGTTCAGGCGATAAGTCATTAAAAAACATGCAATGACGTCATACTCCAGCTACTTCCTGTCGGGTTTTTTGTTGTTTCTGCCAGTAGCAACATGTGGTTACTGATCATATGGTTCGTTTGATGCAAAAATAGTGTTTCCATCAGAGTTTTGAAAAACTAATTTCAATACGGCCAAAAAAAAGTGTTTTTTCAAAATTGCCGCGTGTCCATTAGAAACACAGCTAGTGATTTATAAATTAACTACAGAAGTTTAACGTCTATTTTAAATGGAGCCATTTTATAACTCTGGTTCCCTGGTTTTAGTCAGAGCTTGAGCAGCAGCAGTCAACAGCCGTTACATTTAACGAAATTAAATTATTCCAGTGTATTGATGCACAAAATAAAAATCAGCAGTTCAGACATTAAAGAAAACCAAAAATTGATGTTAGCCAATAATAGGTATCACATTAAAGTTAATATATCTAGAACAGAGGAGTCCAAAGTGCGGTTCGGGGGCCATTTGTGGCCCTTGGGATGATATTTTTCTGACCTCCAACTGGAGTTCAACAAAATACAAGTTTGTTTATTTTACTTTTTATTTTAATCACAGTAAAATTATTCCAGACATAATTTTTTACAATGGAAAATGTTAATTACAATACAAATATTTGTATTTTAATGATCAAGGTTTTATAGTGAGTAGAAATAATTTTATCCTGAAACTTTGCTAGACCAAAATTAGCTAAAAATATCAACTGATCTGAAAGAAACGATCTTGCTCTTATAACTGAGAATAAATCATTTAACTTAAAAGAATCTGAAAACGATTTTTTTTTCCTTTTAATTCAGCATTAGTGTGAAATCCTTTTCAAACAAAAAATTGAGAACTGTATTTTCTTGATTTTTTTAAAGTAATTTTGAATGGACAATTATTGCATGTAACAAAGTTTTGTCACCCCTGATCTAGGATGTCTGGCTACATCGTAGCAGCTATCCTGTTGAATTTATTTAAACCTTAATGGATTTACAGTAATTTTACTCCTCTGCCTCTTTTCTGACCTTTCTGGTCCTGAACTTGTTGCGTAGCTCCATATAAAAGCCATGAGAGAGGTCACAAAAGGATGTTTCACCACTGTGGTTGTTCTGCCTTCATTACTAATTCATCGTGCTTCATTATTGATCAGCGCGATGCTTAAAACACCAAAGCAGGACTTCTTGATCTCCAGGTAGATGGAGCTGCATTTGGCTGACATCGCCTCTCTTTTAGAACAGAAAGTGCTTCTCCTGCCGTCTTAATTGTTCACATATAAACATTACCTGTTCAATATTTGATGTTTGGCAGCTTGTTTTCGTTAATTATTCAGGCGACTGTAATCTCCTCCTGGAGCGGCAGGAAGTATAGGCTTTCCTGGCGGCCATGTTCAGGTGTTATTTGCAGGAAGATGACATAATCGCCATCAAACCGTACAGTTCATGTTTAATAAAACGTTTGTCTGTTTTTGCTAAAACGATTCTCAGCAGAACAAACGAGATTTTAAATTACAGCAGCTGAAAAATAAGAAGTGCTGACAGCTAACAGGAGGTGCAGCAGAAATGCTATCAAGACGTTTTTGTAAGAGTTACTTTAGTAAATCTTTTGGAAAAAACACATTTTAGTCAGTATTTTTATGGGTGATTTTATCATGAAGTATTTTCTGCTCTTGAGTAAAATTTCTGGATTTTCTTCCCACTGAATGAAAAACAAACATGTTTTAATTCAAAAATACAGTTACTCAGTACTTTAGTAGACTTTTTACCAAATACTTTTTTACTTTTACTTGAGTTAAAATATGAATCAGTGCTTTTCTTACTTGAAGGATATTTTTCGTTTTTACCCGCCTCTGTTTTTTGCGTCATTTTTGTTTATTTAATATCAGCCATAAAACCTAAACCTAAAGTGTTTTGATGAAAAACTGTCAGAAAGCTGATTTTATTCCTAATTAGGTGAAATTGTTGTGCACAGCTCAAGGGCAAATTGATTCCTGTTTGATTTAAAATGTAAATTAATTACAGTCATGAAGAAATTGGTTTCGAAGCAGCATTCACATTTTCTCATAAGTTTGGTCTCAGTTTTATAGCATCTAAAATCCTGATTTATTTGACTTTTTTACTTTTTTAGCTTCCATGTGTGTAAAAAGTGTCTAAAACTCTTTAAATTTGACTCTAATCTATAATTACAGCAACATAATTTCACACTGAAAGTTTAGTTAAAAGCAGATTTTGCAGGATGGGAAAAAAATCACCACCTTAGGAAATAATACAAATACTGGGATCCCAAACAGAATCTGTAAACTACTAAAGCCATTTCAATGTTATTCTTTTTACGTATCAAAGATTTTAAAAAGATTTCATTTGTTGTTATTTTTTTACGTGTCTCACAAGTGGCGATTTAGAGTTTTCACTAGAATGCTGGAATATAAACATAAACATATCAACACCTCTGAAATCTGTTTCTACAGAAAGAGAGAAAAAATCAAAACCAGCAACATATGAATGTATAATAATAATTACAACATCACAGAAAAGTACAGCTTAATACTAGACCTATTTAGCGGCAAAGAAGACCAGAAATACCTGTAGCACAATGCTAATTGACATGCTATTGCTAACTTTTGCAAAGTAGCCAATCCAGGAGTACGGCTAAGGAAGACCTTAGCTGATGTTAGCTTCTGTGGCGCTAAAACAGTTTCCACTGTGTGTATTAATGCATAATAACTTATATTTTGTCTTTGAACTCTTGAAATAGACAGTTGTAAGCATTTTTAGAGAGAGTTTAAAAATTTTCAGGTGATTTTAGCTACTAGAACAATTTGCTTTGATTTATTATAAAGTGCATTCACACCAGCTCTGTTTAGTCTGCTTTAGTCCAACTCCGGTTCGTTTGGAAGGAGTGAATGCTGATCAAACCTAAAACCAAACCTGGTTTCAGTTCAGTTGAAGTGAACTCTGGTTCAGTTTGAATGCGAACACCAAGCGGACCAGAGACTGCTCCAAACACAGGAAGTGAACTACAGTGCAAGGCATTCTGGGTAAATACAAACTAAACAAACGTGCTAGGCTAGCGCTAACAGGAGAACTGACTCGAAATCCTCCAAGTGCTAAAATCTGACACCATTTTTGTTGACATTTTGTTGTGCTCAGGTTTTTGTGTTGTTTTCTTCTTGGTGCAGCGCCCCCACAGGCCAGGAAGGGAACAGGTTTTTCAAAGGGTTTGGTTGGTTTGACTCAGAACCACAGCAGCTGGACATGGAGCAAACGTTTCAGTTTTGATCTCAAATCGAACCGACTCTACCGGATTATCAGGTGTAAAAACACCTGTGAACCCAACAGAAAGATGATCCCCTCTGGAACAAAGCATGTGTCTGTGGCATCCATCAGATTGTTGGTTGATTTATTGGCTGAAATTTATGGCAGTTTTGATTCATGGAGCCGATTCGCTTAAAAAAACATCCAGAGTTTCATATTTTCTGAGCATGAAGCTGTTTAACCGGCATAGACTCTCCTCAGCTTCTTATCTCCACATCAGGAACTTTAACCAGACGAGTCGTAACTGGAGTCCCGTCAGCTCCGTCTCTTTAAAACAAACACTGCGTCCTTATGCTGATTATCTAAACCTGTTGCATCATCAGCAGAAAGGTCACGCATCTGGAATCAGAGCGAGCGTAGCGAGTGTCACGTTGCCGTGACCTTTTGTTATGTTGCTAAGAAACAAGGGAAACTTAGGCTCTGTGGTAAACACCAACAGAACAGGCGAGGACCACCAGACGAGAGCAGAGCCGATTACAGAGTCCTCAAACATGCCTCCGGTAACAAACCTGCCAGATCTGAAGGGGACCAGACAAACTGTTGTCCAAACAGATGAAGCACAGACAAGCAGACGCTTTCTTTGATTCATCACTGAGATTCTGGATGAAGTTTTGACACGACTGGAGCTGCTGAACTTCTAACCTCCTGCTCCGGGAAGAAGATGCAATCTCTTGCAACATTTCCTTTATCTTTTTTTTATTATTTCAGAGTCATGTGCTTGTTTTTTTTGTTGTTGTTGTTTTCTTTCCACCCTAAACAATATGCAGAAATCTGAGCTTACAAGGCGCGGTAAAACATGCCGAGTTGGCTTGGGTTTCAAGTATCGATGTCTTCCAAACATATGCACAGCTGCCTCTGCAGGGACTCAAAAGTAAAGCTGCAGAAAGCAGAGAGATTGTTTTACGCTCAGAAACGTGATTGTGATGAACAGCTAACATGTTTGCATGTCTGGAAAAAGTGGTTGTGAGAAACGAAGGGACTACAGACTCAGCAGGAAGATTTATCGGAGCCGCTGTTCCTCCAGAGTGGGAGAGTTTTACAACCAACCTGCACGGATTTCTAAAAACAAGCTCTGACATAAATATACTGACGATATACATACACACAACTACAAATATGAAAGGGCAGAATTATGTTTTCCACATGGGCGTAGGTTTGGGTAGGGACGGTAGGGACATGTCCCGACCAATATTCACGGGATATGAAAAAGTCCCGACCAATTTTTGCCATATTGGCTCAAAGAACGTGGATCTACGATCTTTGATTAGCAGCAACAGGCGGTGCGCGGAACGGAAGCTTCTTAGTTTGACATTTATTATGAGCCTCCGAGACCGAGTCGGAACGGTGCTGTCGGGGGGGGGGGGGAGGGGGAGGTGGAGGGGGAGTCAGTTGAATCGTCGGACGTTCTTTGATTAGCTGCAAAAGGCGGCGGCTAGCTGGGCACACGCGTCTCCTTCTGAGTCTCCGAGACCATGTCGCCACCAAAAAAGAAAAGGACAGACATTAGAAGTTATTTCGCTACGTCGGCTGTAAGTACAGTGAGTGGACCCATAAGTTAGATATCTATCACGCAACGCATTTGTTGTAAAGTCCGGTGTTTAGTAAGGTCAGCACTGAATGTGAGGTAGAATAGGTCTGTTAATTATGTAATATTTTTTCACATAGGATGCTCAGACAGCAGAGCAGAACGATGGAGAGGTGGCTGGAGCTTCAGGGCTCCAGGTGAGGTGTTAGTTCTCAGATATGAAATATACTGTGAAAGTATCTCAGTTTATTATGAGCACACCATTATTAAGCCAATGTGGTTTCCCCCCCCTTCTCAAAAAATGTTCGGTGCTCTTGCGCATTTCACTGTGCTGCGGGGGGGTGGGGGGGGGTGTCAAGGTCCCCACCAAAACTTAGACCGAACCTACGCCCTTGGTTTTCCAGGCATATAGAGCCAAATTATAGCACAATCAAGTAACTATGTTAACCTCAGATGTCATAAAAATGCTAAAAACATCAAATATAACTTAGAAATTTTAATTCATAATTTAATGCCTTGAAATTGGGTCTCTGTCTCTTTAAAAACTCCTGAAATCATCCCAACATGGCTCCCCTATTAACCCTTTAACAATGTATCTGCTAGTGATACTCTGAGAAGTAGCTCCAGTTTGCTAATTGCTAGGCTAGTCTGAAGGAGCTGAGTGGGGGGAGGAGCTCTGACTCAAGGTGGAGCTAACCCCACTCAGCCGTTTTTATACAGCTTGAACGGTTGCCATGGAGATTACAGGATTTCTCAAACATGAATAAAATAATCAAAGCAAAACTCCAGGTTTGTTTTTGATGAGAGAATAACATCATAATAAGAAACAAAGCTGAAAAAATACGTTGTTTTCACACAATGCTGCCGTTTTAATATGTTTACTCAAAATACACATTTTCTACGGAGACATTTTTTAAGATCCAGGATCTTCAGCTCAAACAGCTGAAGTGATGTTCAAACACCAGCTGGGTTTCTGAATTTTGAGCAAACTTTTAAAATGTCGCTAAACAGAAGGAAAGAAGAAAATGTGAATTAAAGATGTTTCCATGAACTGGTTTGGAGCGAAGTAACCAGGCTACGATAGCAACGTAGCTTTGATTATGTAGCTAGCTGCTAATCACTAGCTGTGTTTCCATACAACTGTCATGCAAATTTTAAATTAACTTTTAAAATGTTGTGAAAAAGAAAAAGGAAAAAGTGAGTTATGTTTGTTTTGGTGTGATTTCACCAGATGCATTACGGAAACAAACAGGAAGTGGAGGAGGTGGCATAAACCACACGTCTCAGAAAAACACTTTGAAATGTTCAGAGTTTCATGCCCCTGGTAAGGCAAAGACCCACAGTAAACCTGTCATGATGCACAATTAAGCAAAGATTGTTTTTTGTAGAAATCCCAGAAATTATTTCTGGTGGCCAATTATTTTCTGTTTTCTTATAAATTTGTTTTTATTTGTTGTCAGATCTTCAATTTTAATTTTTTTTATTCCAAATAGATTAAATTAATCTAAACATTTTAGATTTTTTGGCATAAATTTACTCCCTGAAAGCCAATTATTTTCTATTTTCTTATCCAAAACGGCCTTATTTGAGCCTTTATGTAAAACATATTAAATACAATAAGATACATAAGCGAGTTTACAATCTTCCTAGCGGTTTTTATTGAAGCCTTCTTCCTGTTTGTCTGAGGAATCGTCGTTTTATCGTCGGTTCCTTCACGTCCTGAGAGATTTACGTCGTAGGAAACGCCGGCGCTCCTTTGTGGCCGCTTCTCAGAGACGGTTCCTTTGTGTTTGTGGTGCAGACGAAGTGACTTCCTGCGTGTAAGTCATGATTGGATTGTTGTTCATAAGACGATGCGAGAGCCTCCAGCGGTAATGAATCCCTCGGCGGTTTGGTTTACGGTTTTCCTGTAGTTTCCAGGCAGAACATCTGGTTCTGGCTGCTGCAGACGGTTTAACGGCATTTCTGCTTCTTCTTCTTGTCCTTCTTCTTCTTCTTCTTTTTCTTCTCCTTCTTCTTCTTTTTCTTCTCCTTCTCCTTCTTCTTCATCTTCTTGTCCTTCTTCTTCTTCTTGTCCTTCTTCTTCTTCTTCTTTTTCTTCTCCTTCTTCTTCTTTTTCTTCTCCTTCTCCTTCTTCTTCTTCTTCTTGTCCTTCTTCTTCTTCTTGTCCTTCTTCTTCTTCTTCTTTTTCTTCTCCTTCTCCTTCTTCTTCTTCTTCTTGTCCTTCTTCTTCTTCTTCTTTTTCTTCTCCTTCTCCTTCTTCTTCTTGTCCTTCTTCTTCTTCTTCTTCTTTTTCTTCTCCTTCTTCTTCTTCTTCTTGTCCTTCTTCTTCTTCTTGTCCTTCTTTCCTTTCAAAACACTTCAGTGTATTCACCTCTTGGAGAAACTGACATTATCAGATTTTTTTTTTATTTCTTGTTATATAGCACAGATTATGAACAATTTATATATTATCACAGAGTTGGTAATTAATTTTATGCTTGATATTTACGATGCTCATTATTATTATTATTATTATTATTATTATTATTATGGGTTCATAGGTTTTCTTGTCTTGACAGTCATTTTATATTCATTTTGTTTATCTAATATAATTGTTTGGTCTTTTGCACAGTAAACTGGTATTTTATGAAAACCATAAGATAGTTTTGATTACAAATTTCTGATAATGGTTGAGTTTTAAACTGATATATTTAATGAAACAGAAAAAAGCATCAGGATTAAAACGGGTCACTTCAGACTGAAACAGCAGAAAGAGGAGTGACATTCCTGAGCTCCTCAAGTGTTTGAAAGAAAACTGTCAGACCGACAGCAGTGATACCAACATTTCCTCACAGCAGACATCTGTGGCTACGTTTTGATGCATAAATTATTTCTGCGGAGTGAAATATGAATGAACAGCAGCATTTTGTTTGTGAGAAAGTTGCAGATCATCAGTAGCTAGAGTCAGTTCCACCACATTATAAACCTGGAAATGGGCAAAAAAATCTGATTTAAACTTAATCGAGATTTTAGAAAATCCACAAGAGATATCAAAAAGCTGAATCATTTGAAGATAGCTTAACATTTTGTGATTTGCTTAAAAGCTGAATGGAGTTTCTAAGTTGAAGGAAGTAGACATAATAAAAGGTCAAAGAGCAGAAAGTTTTTGCTGAATTTGTGGAATTCTGAAGAATTTCAATGAATTTCAATGGGGCTGAAATTCTGACGTTTCAAACTGAAGAGCTAAGCTCGTTATTTTGTTCTTGGTTATGTGTGCACATGTTTTCTCTTGTCCTGCTGATGACTTGTTTTATTGAAATAAATGAAACGAAACATGAAAACTCAGCAGGCTGTAGTTTCTGTTTCCAGCAGCTGGGCTGAAGGGAATCTGATTTTTCCTGGGATTTTTCCGCAGCGTGGCCGTCAGCGTGCCAGCTGCCTGACCGCCAGCCTCTCTGGCATCTTTTTATTTTTTCATTGGCGGCTCTCAGCCCGCCTCATGTGGCCCTCTCCAGGCTGAGGGCCTCGTTCGGCGCGCGGCACTCGGCGCGTTGAGGCCTCTCATGTCGGCGCTCTTGGCTCCACGGTGGTATATTTGAGCAGAGAAGTGACTCTGCCAAGCAGCAGGTTGGTTTGCAGCAGCCTGATGAGGCGGCGCCGTGCCAGAGAGGGCTTTTATGAGAGGAAAGGTGTATCGATTGGTGCGCTTCGTTTACAGAGGGTGATGTGCATGAGTGTCCGTCATCATGAGACACGCAGCAGAGAGAGAGGAGGCTTTATGAAACATCTGGCTGCTGATTCTACAGCAGAGAACCAGAAATACACAAAATAATTAAAATTACAAGAACAGAGTCAGACGAGAAGAAAAGAGTAATAATACCAGAATAAAGTTCAATAGATATCAGAACAAAGCTGCTATAATAGGAGAATAAAGTACAACAAGACTGAAGTCAAAGTGTAACAAGAATAAAGTAATATTTAAAGACTAAAGTCACATTTTGAGTATAAAGTCATAATATTGCTAAAATACTACTGTACAGGAATAAAGTTATAATATTTCTAGAATAAAGTCTTAATATTACCAGAATAAAGTTATAAAGTTGTGAGTCTTCATAACTTTTCCTTTCGCCTGTCAACAGAGAACGTTCAAGTTACATTTCAAAATAAGAGCATCAGCTCTTATTTTGATGATATTAGGAGCTAATACCGCTAGCTGGGTTAGCAGCTAACAGTAGCGATTTATTACAGATGTTTATTAGTAGAGAAAGCTAAATATAGATAAACAAAATCCATTTTGGTTACTGAAACTGAGATATGTAGTTAAACAAACTATTAATAAAGCAATAAAAATAAAATTATCATTTTAAAAACAATGTTAGAGAAATGATTGTATCCTTAACTTTTATGTTCCTGTTTATCTTCTCAAAGCGATTTCTGCAGACATTTCATCTGAAGTAAAAGCTGCGTTTTATGCAGAAACCGTAAAGTTTGGTGAAATTCACGCCGTTCTTCCGGGTTTAGGCGATTTTCCTGGAGGCGGCACCACATGAGCAGAGAAACACGGGAACAAACCTCCCTCTGTTTGCCTGGAAACTTTAAAAATGACCATCTTTGGTGTGCAGACGCAGCTCGGAGTTGTAGTTGCACGGCAGCTTCTCGACTTCAAGCGGCTCCTGAAAGGCGCATTATGAAAACTGGAGCTTCATTTATCGTCTTATCGACGCTGAGGAGTCTGGGAGCTGCTGCAGGTCACGGCTGGCGGCTCCTAGATGAGGTCAACTACCTGAACAAACAAACACTGAAGGCTTCCTGCTGCGCTGCTTCCTGTGGAAACGTTCATGAGAGATAATATAGATGTAGAGCCACAAATAATTCAGCTTTAGAATGAGAACATATTAAAAAACAAGTTTTAAAAGAAACACACAGAAGATACTATTATTATTTACAAATATGGAAAATAAAACATGTATGTAAGTTCAACCTCTGCTTCCCCTGTAAAGCTCCTGCACTGCAAAAACACAAAACCTTACCAAGTCATGTTGTTTTGTTTCTAGTGCAAATTTATTAGTAAACTTTAAATAAGACAAAACTAACAAGTAACTTTTCACTAATGTATAAAAGTTTAAAGTCAATAATTCCTTAATATTGATGATAAAGTTCTAGTTCCAGAGAAAGATTATTTCACTTATAAAAAGATATTTTCCTCACATTATAAGTAAAATAACCTGCCAGTGAAACTAAAACTTTATCATCAATATTAAAGAATTACTGACTTAAAACAAGTTTCTATACATTACTGAAAAGTTACTTGTTAGTTTTGAATTCTTTAAAGTTTACTGATATATTTAGACTAGAAACGGGACAGAAATACTTGGTAAGATTTTGTGTTTTACAGTGTAAAACATAAACTAAAGATAAGACGCACTTTAATGATCGCAGGATTGGGAAATTATTGATCAAATCCATTGATTTTCTGATCAGTATCAGTGTGAGCAGGACGTTTCACGGAAAAATGCCTGTGATTATCTCAGGAAAACATAAATCTCTGCATGTCAACGTTTTAAAAACAGGTGAAAGCTGCACTGAAGTGATGAACAAAAACAATAATACAGCAGAATAAGTTGATAAATAAAAATAAATCATTACAACAGAAAAGTTTCAGGCCTCAATTAAAAGCCAAGAAGTCATTTCCTGATTATCTGAAGTTCATCTGTCGACAGATTTTCCAGGCTAGTTTTCATCCAGTCTGAATTTTAACTCCACCGAATGAGGAATCTGTTATTTGTGAGTTTAAATTTAATAAACTCTTAGAGCTCTGTGGATGTTTGTGGGATTTTTCTGTCATACGGAAGCATTTAACTGCCTTTCTTAGTCCTTTCATGGAAAATTTAAAGACAACTTATGAATGTAACATTTTGAGGCCTTAATTTTAGGTACATGACTTTTCATGGATGCACAGACACTCCAGGGGTCTACGTTTTGAGATTCAAGGCACAAGAGGGAAGATTTTGATCAGAAAGACTTTCTTCTTCCTGTTTCTCTCAACATGCTTTAAATTGGCAATACTATGTTTTCTAGGCACATAAAAACATTTTATAGCACAATGACTTAACTGTGTTACCTTCAGTTGTTATAAAAATGATGTATATATCAAAACAAATTTGACTTTGTAAGTTAACGCCTTCAAATTGGGCCTCTGTCTCTTTAAGAAGCTCCTGCTCTTTCTGAAGCTCCGCCTTCAGGAAGTCATCCAACATGGCTCCTTATTTAACCCTTTAGCAACGTTTTTACCAGCTTTTCACTGAGAAGTAGCTCCTATAATGAGATCTATTGGCTGCTGGCTAGTCTGAAGGAACTGAAAGGGGGAGGAGCTAGGTACACCCAGGCGTTTTGCACAGCTGGATGGTTGCCATGGAGATTAAAAGGTTTCCCAAACATACATGAAAGAATCGAGTCAAGTCAAAGGAATAACATTATAACCTGATTTAAAGCTACAAAAAATTGATTGTAAAGTCCTCCTGACAAAAAGCTGTACACTTTGGTAGCATCGCTAACATCAGGATCTGAGCCGATTTTCTCTCTGATTTGACATCTGCCACTGAAACACAATCCTGACTAATGAGAGAAGAGTTAACTTCCGGTCAACGCCGTCCTCTGTCTCTGGGAGACACGAGACGCAACAAACAGAAACGGCGAACAAAGATGGAGGAACGTCAGAGAAAACAGAAAAGTGGGAGCGGTTTTAATTTCCCCCGTTAAGCTGCAGCTGAAAAGCAGCTCCTGACGTGTTCAGTCACATTTAATCTGAAACATATCAGATATTTTCTGCTGTTTGACATCTGAATGCACAGATTATTTCATAAAGGATGAGTTATTTCATGTTCTCTGTCACTGCTGGTTAGGCAACAAGGAGGGTGAGTTTTAGTTATTTTTACATTAGAGCAAAATGGCTGGAGGCTTTTTCTGAAATAATACATGAACAAAAATAATTACCTAATAATAGGAATTAGTGGGAAAAAAGGTTTCAGTGATTGTAATTAGAGGATGCAACGCATTAAGATGCTTTGTTAACTGAAGAATAATAATCATATCCTGAGGTCAGCCAGGATTCACAGCTTTATTTCTGTTTCTCCTGCAGTCGTTTAGTTTCTCCTTCTAACTAACTTAGATCTGCAGAGCGGAAATGTCCGTGACGAAGCTCCTAGATGAACCAAAACAACGTCAGCCAGCCGATTGCTTTCTGTCAGCAAATGTTCTTCTGACCTGAAGTGTTTCATCAGTTTCCCTTCCACCAATAAACCTGTTTACGATCACAGAAATAAAATTAAAAAAAACTTAATATCCATGATTCATTTACCTTATAGTGACTGTGTATGTATGGAAGTTTCACCAATTCAAATTTAAGTCTTTATAAGACAAATATGAATAAAATTTAAGATGTAAATCACAACAGATGCCAGTATAAATATATAAACTGTGATATTTCTGGGCTCTTTTTATGGCATACCACAACACAGTAAGGAACCAGGCTCACCTCACATCCATTTGAAGTGCAGAACTTTTATTGTGGTTTGTCAACTACTTCCACTAGATGGCGCTTTTTCACAAAAACATACTAAAAAAAGATACAGTTTAGTAAATATCTAAATATACAAAAGGTAATCATACACAATAATAAACAATGTTACATGACGACAGTGTTGCCTCTTAAACATGGCATATACCCCTCTAGCTAGCCAGCTAGCAAGTATTAGCAGCTTTTTGCCTCAAACACGTCGAGTCAAAGATCTCAGTGAGTGAAAATATCTGCATGTGACTCAACCTTCTGTCTGATAGGTTCTTTTTCTCATGGGACTTTTTATGTGAACATACAAGATTAAATAACAAACTTGAGTTATTTAAAGCCAACGTACATTTTCTTTAATGAATTTAAGACATATTTAAAGGCTTTTAAAGAATGGATGGACACCATGCTATTCAGTGGCCTATATGCTACATACAACAATAATATGTTGCAAACTCTGGTTGTTTTTGGTGCATTTCTTCAGATGGCAACAGCAGCTGAGGGAGGAAATGGAGAGTCTTGTATCATATGGTCACAATATGGTGATAGAGGTGATGTAGTACCCAGAAACTGTACTCAGGTAAAAGTAGAAATACTTCAACATGTTTTAAGCAAGTAAAAGTAAAAAGTAGCCGTCCAAAAAATTACTCAGGTAAGAGTAAAAAAGTATTTGGTAAAAAGTTTACTCAAGAACTGAGTATCTGATCAAATGATCAATAATTGAATATTTAAAAAGTACATCATCAGAAGGATCAAAATATAAAGTTAAGTTGAAATTTTATTTTAAGGAACAAAATGAACAAAATTTGTTATTCATATAACAAAAATTAACAAAATCAGGCAAAAGAAAAATATTTCCAAATCAGTTTCTTTCAATAAAAAACTTATGAAACTTTAACTAAATCTGCAGGTGTTTGTCTGAGTCTGGTGGATTTTTGGTTAAAACATGTTTGATTTTCATTCAGTGGGAAGAAAATCAAGAAATTTCACTCAAGTAAGAGCAGAAATACTTTATGATAAAATTACTCAAGTAAAAATAAAAAGTAAAAATACCCCTGAAGTTAAATTTTTTTCACTTAAGTTACTAAAGAGAATGTGCAGCTGTGGTTGTGTGTTTGTGGATGTCCAGTCTTGGTTCTGGTTCTGGTATCGGGTTTAGCTGGTGGCTCTAAACTGCCTGTAAATCTGTCCTGTTGTCTTTCTCTCTGCATCATGATGGAGCAGCAACGTCTCTCCAGCTTCATCCTCAACAACCCGAAACGTCGAGTCTGCATCAGCTGGACGATGCTTTAAAAATAACCTCTGCTCTCCTATTTTAAATCAGAAATGAAGGACATGCCTCTGCCCCCAACAAAGACGTTTCCATCTCCTGTCAGCTAGAATCTGTCTGAATGTAAACCACTTTGCTTTCTAAATGGCTTCATGTACATAGGGGCGGCTTCTTGTAAGCAATCATTCCAGGTAGACAAATCGCCCTGAGCTGAGTGTCTCCTGCTCGTATGACTGTGATTTGATTCGGAATGTCATTTGAGATTCATAACACGGCCTGAATTGGATCATGTCCCAGCACCGTGCCCTGAGAGTCCGCCAGCATTCAAACAAGCAACTTAAAGAAACGCAGGAAAATAATGCAGTAGTAGCTCTCCAAAAGCAACCAAGAAACATCCTTAAGGTTGTTATTTTAGTGACACAATTAAATACAATGAGTTGAAATATAAATATAGTATTTGTAATAAAGTAACTGTTTCAGTAATTTATGAAATACAAAAGTAAATGAATGCTTAAATGAGTAGTTAAAATTAAATGTACAATATGTATATAAGCATGTATAATTATTGCAGTATTATATTATTTCAAATATTTCAGCATATATTTAAATATTTCAGAATATTGTGTTTAAGTATGATGGCGTATTAGGTCCATATTACAACAATGAAGTAAAACACGAGAATAAATAAATAAAATTAAGAATAAAGTCATAATATTACGAGATTAAAGTCGTATGAGAGTTGAAACAATATGAAAGTATAGTCATATTATGAATATAGTTTTATGGCTTTATGCTCATAATATTTCGACTTTATTCTCGTCATTTTTATTAATTTTTTAGAATGGCCATAATACTCAGTTATATTTAGGCCACCTCACCATGCCTGTACCGATTATTGTGAATGATTCGAGTACCTCGATTATTAAAATTCCTCGAGTCAAATTATCTCCTTGGCAGCTTCGTTAAATTATGTTTTATTTTGTAGCTCACCGTGTTCCAGCCGGGTGATTGTTTTTGTGGCACCACGCTCTCACTTCCGGCTATGAGTGACGAATGCTAAGTGCTGCTAACATGTCCAGTTGCATAGTTCGATCCGGTGCATCCTGGTGGATTTCATTGATTGATAACAATCTCCGGGTTTTAATCGTTTTTCGGTGTATCAATAGGCATCTTTAAAATAACTGGCGCGATGGACGGAACACAGTAGCCTTTCTCTTCCGGTGTTCTGACTATTTGTGCAACCCAACAACCCGTCCTACTTCGTGGTAATGCGCATGCGCGCAGCTATGGTTGGAGCCATAGAGCGCGGTAGGTGATTTATAAAGGTGGAACAGATAGACATAGACATAATATAAGAAATTATATTATTACTTATTACTGTTATTATTATTACTTATATTATGTCTATGCAGATAGACGGAACGGCTTCTGAAGCCGATGGTTAGCTTCAATATGGCTTTATAAACCACTGAAAAATAATATCATGCCGGTCACAACAAATACGTGGCGGAGCGCAGTGTGGCGGTACATGTTTTTCTGTCCCGTTGCTAACATGGACACAAAGCTACAAATGGCTGGGCGAAGTCAGAGTTAATCTGTTAAACTGACTGAAGATGAATACATAAACTAGAAACTAGAGATTAGCCATTTTTATAAGTGTCTTTGTGAACCTGCTGCTTTTTATTATTAAACTGAATATAACTCCGTTTTTTGTATAATTTTTGTCGAGATTAATTTAAAGATTGAGATACTATTGTAAGAAGTTAATTTTCTAAACTACAGAAAAGTAATTGTTAAGGAAGCACAAATATGAAAAAATTGGGCTGATGTTGATCTCCAATATTAATACCGCTGTTATTTCAGTATTTACCAATATTTTATTTTATGACAGTTTTTTCATTTTGTTTATTGATTAACTGTCAGAATAATTGATAGATTAATAAAATAATTGTTTACAGCAGCCCTATACATCTTGTCACCAGTTAGCGGGTCAAGCTAGCTCTGTTGTAGAGAAGTAGATTGATCTGCAGTAAAACTTGTTCAGATTAACCAATCAGGTTCAAGCTTATTGGTTAATCAGACCAGAACCAGAAGACCAGAGACGTCTGGACGGTTGATAAAACAGCATCAGATGTTAAATATATATTTAGTGCGAAGCTGTTCAGAGATTTATAAACTGACTGAAGTATTTTAAAGTTTATTCTCTGACCTGTGAAAACACTGTTGCAATAATCAATGCGATAAAGATAAACACATGGATGAGTTTCTCTATATCTAGCTGAAACATTAGTCCTGTTAATGTTCTTCAGGTGATAGAAGGCCGACTTTCTAACTGTCTTTATGTGACTCTGAAGGTTCAGCTCTGATCTCTAATCTCTGGCTGAAATAACTGAATCTGGGCTGACTCTAGATGGTTCCTCTTTGGGTCCAAAGATAATAACTTAAGGTTTTATGTTTGTTTTTGACTTCCTGTGCTTCAGGTTTTGATGACCGGGACACAGACCTGTTCTTGTGCGACACCAACACCTGCAAGTTTGACGGGGAGTGCCTAAGAATTGGGAATATGGTGACGTGCATTTGTGACTTTAAGGTAAGAAGATAATCTGGTTCCAGATTGTAAAGAAGTTCTTACATCTGCTGGTTGGAGAATTAGTGACTGTTTTTCATTATCTGTGTTGTGTATCATTGTCTGTAGCATAATGTTGTGGAAAGAGGCATCAGATTTCAACATAAAGGACTTGAAATGTTTTATTGTGTTTTCAGACTGGTTGATTGAAGTGGTGAAAGATGTGAATTATGCATAAGGTTTTGTTTGGCATGCGGGTAAAGGTCGATTTATGTTTTGGATGTTTGTATTTTGATATTGTTTGGCTCTTTTGCTTTGTTTTTATAAGTGGAATCAGAATTTTGTGTGAGTTTGAGACGTTTAGGGTGACACACATGCTTCATGTTTACCTCCAGAAGAGAGAAACCGTCGGTACAAACGGAAACACGTTGCTCCTGGAGCAGCTGAACTACAGATGATTGACAGCTTGACATTAATCCAGCAGCTGTCAAAGATGGCTGACCTAGCGCTACACTGCGGTCATGGCTCTTCCTCACCTCCACAGCAGAAAAATACCAATGGGCTTGGATTTAATTTTCTCAACATTTTGCACCTTTTCTTGCTAAAAGGACTAGCTATTAGCATCTGTTTTTAATTGGTTGGCTTCAGCAGTGGGCACATTTCTGCTAATAGTAGGGCTAATTTTCAGCTTGGCGTTTTAGCTAAATCTTGATCTTTGAATTAGATTTTTCCAGATAAACTCTAAGTGCTAATTTTCTTTGTAAACTTTCAGTTGAATCTTTCTTGGCATTTTGGTTTTTGTTCGACTTTCTCCTCTTTTTCCGTTTGATCTTCCTCGTCTTCATTTCCTCTCATTCCGATTTCAAAGCGCTTCGGTTAAAATTGGAGTTGTAAATTTTTATTTTTGCACAAAAATTACTATTCTAGATTAACAGAGCTAGCTAGTGCTGTAGCACCTAGCATACGATATCTACCCAGAATGCATTGCAGCGTAAACAAAATGGCGACGACTGTTTGGCAATATTTTATTTAAATTTCTAAAAACTAAACAGCCTACAATATTTTCAACTGTATTATTACATCTGAAATAAATGTTTCTAAAATGAAGTTAAAACTCTTTAACACGAGGATGTGCAAACATTTCTGGACACAAAACTGGCAAATTTAAAATGAGTTTATTGCATTTATTGTATTTCTGTCATAATAAGGGTAGGGATGATAAATTTACCTCATAATTACTGCTGTAACTAATATTGTTATGTTTGATACCATTTCCAAGTGATATATTGTTAATAATAATAATAGTAGTTAATCTTCTCACAGACTAATAAACTTTCACTTTGTAAAGAGAAATTAACATAGAAACTGAAAGATAATTTAAATATCCAAAATAAAACGCAACCAAAAGCATTAAATAAAAAGTAAATAAAAACCAAACACAACCAAAACCATGAATAAAATTATGGTTTCTTTAAAAGCATATATTTTTGAGACCATTTTCAATTAATATATTGATCAATTAAAACAATTAAAACATTTTTTTTTTTTGTCAATCAGTTATTTTCCGTTTTGTTATTTGTGATCTGGGGACCAAGCAAAATCATTTCAAGGTCCTCAAACAGCCCTTGAACCACACTTTGGACACCAGAGCTTAAACATATTGAATATTTCTGAGCTAAATCGGACCAGTGTGTTCCTGTCACCGTTTCAAAGTTATGGCTGATCGTTTCAATGAAATACTAAGTTGGATAATTAGTTAGATTGAAGTCAGACATTTTAATTTCAGTTAGAGTCTTGGTTATTTGCCCTGCATACTCTTCTTCTTCTTCGTCATAAAAACCCGAGCCACACACACCGCTGTCGGCATTCCTGTGAATTTTTACTGTTCCCTATAATGACTCATACTTCGCTTTAACAACCAAACCTGTAATAAAAAAGAAGCAACCCAGTTATCCCAGTATTGATTCTGGTGTAACATCTACAAGCGTCGCCCAGATGAATGAAGCTGGAGCGGTTTACAGGCGTAGCGCGTCTCCACATCCATCGTTGCTATCGGGACGCCATCAGTCGGGACGCTGACACTCGATTGGCTGGTTTTTATCTCCATTTCCTGCTTCCCTGAGAGGAAACGCTAACAGATAGATGACATTACGGCTTCATTCGTCTGCTGCTGATGCTGCTGGTTTCTCCCAGCAGATTACCTGAAAGTTTCTGTCCTGACATGGTGCGAGTCTGAGGTCGACTCAGATGTGTGTGTTCTGGGTTTGTTTGCGCGGCGGTTTCTGATTTATTTCGTCAGCTGGAGTAAACGTGACCTTCGTGACGCCATCAATCACTCTCAATCAGCGTCAGATAAACGCGATTTTCCTCCTGTTGGCAGTTTGTTCAGGCCGATCAGGGGAGACGTGGGATAAATCCTCATCCCGGATGGATTTCCTCTACAGCAGGGATGTTCAAGGTGTGGTGCGGGGGCCATTTGCGGCCTGTGGATGATTTGTTTGGCCCCTGGGTCCACAATACATAAAATCTTCATATATTTATTAATTTACATACAAAACAAACTATTTTTATTTGATTAACATGGTTGTCCCAAAAGAGTTTTTAGAAATATTTAGTTGTCATTTAAAACAACAACTGTGTAAAACCCCGCTTATATTTTGGATCAACAACGATTTACCAAAATTTGACTACTTTGCTTTATACACTGTTATATATTTATAAAATATATTTGGCGCAATCAATATGAATTTCATTAAAGGGTCAGATTTGGCCGGATTTCTTTTAGAGTTTTTTTTTTTTTTTTTTTACACATTGGCTTTGGGGAGTTTGGCTGGTCGTCTTTTGAAAGTTTGGCTGGTCGTCTTTGGGGAGTTTGGCTGGTCGTCTTTTGAAAGTTTGGCTGGTTGTCTTTGGGGAGTTTGGCTGGTCGTCTTTGGGGAGTTTGGCTGGTCGTCTTTGGGGAGTTTGGCTGGTCGTCTTTGGGGAGTTTGGCTGGTCGTCTTTTGAAAGTTTGGCTGGTCGTCTTTGGGGAGTTTGGCTGGTCGTCTTTTGAAAGTTTGGCTGGTCGTCTTTTGAAAGTTTGGCTGGTCGTCTTTGGGGAGTTTGGCTGGTCGTCTTTTGAAAGTTTGGCTGGTTGTCTTTGGGGAGTTTGGCTGGTCGTCTTTGGGGAGTTTGGCTGGTCGTCTTTTGAAAGTTTGGCTGGTCGTCTTTGGGGAGTTTGGCTGGTCGTCTTTGGGGAGTTTGGCTGGTCGTCTTTGGGGAGTTTGGCTGGTCGTCTTTTGAAAGTTTGGCTGGTCGTCTTTGGGGAGTTTGGCTGGTCGTCTTTTGAAAGTTTGGCTGGTCGTCTTTTGAAAGTTTGGCTGGTCGTCTTTGGGGAGTTTGGCTGGTCGTCTTTTGAAAGTTTGGCTGGTTGTCTTTGGGGAGTTTGGCTGGTCGTCTTTGGGGAGTTTGGCTGGTCGTCTTTGGGGAGTTTGGCTGGTCGTCTTTTGAAAGTTTGGCTGGTTGTCTTTGGGGAGTTTGGCTGGTCGTCTTTTGAAAGTTTGGCTGGTCGTCTTTGGGGAGTTTGGCTGGTCGTCTTTTGAAAGTTTGGCTGGTCGTCTTTGGGGAGTTTGGCTGGTCGTCTTTTGAAAGTTTGGCTGGTCGTCTTTGGGGAGTTTGGCTGGTCGTCTTTTGAAAGTTTGGCTGGTTGTCTTTGGGGAGTTTGGCTGGTCGTCTTTTGAAAGTTTGGCCGGTCGTCTTTTGAAAGTTTGGCCGGTCGTCTTTGGGGAGTTTGGCTGGTCGTCTTTGGGGAGTTTGGCTGGTTTTGGGGTTGTAGGGGGATTTAATCTGGTTGTTTTACAGTTGTGCTGTTTTTTTTGTTGTTTTTGGGCTGGAAACTATCAGTCAGATCTGGCAACCTGTGCCTCTTTCTCTCCTTCATGCTCAAAATGCATGCAGGGCGCTCTGTGAAGAGGAAGTGAGTTTGATGTGGTTGAATCAATGGACACTATTCATTGCCAAGAAGCATTAGAGTCGCCACAAACTGACTGGAAGAAACCGAGTCTTTCTCTTACCACTGCGATCCGACGTACTTCAATGCCGCATTTGTCTAGAAGCGATTCATTGTTTTATTTTCACCGTTTCCCTGGATGCCTGCGGTAATCACGTAGCATTTCCTCCTAATTCCTCTCATAACATCTGTTGGGAAAGCTTTAGTTTCCTGGTTTGGTTATGTTAATGCCAGGTCACATTGCCGATTCCCAAAGGGCTCGTCCACTCTAAAAATATGTGCGCTCACGGAGCTGTGCAGCACTTGAGCTGAAACAGAATAAAGAGCACATTTTACTGCTCTGTCTGATGCTCTGTAATGTAATGTTTGAGCTGTGAGTCATAAAAAATTCTTTGAACAACCCACTAACCACATAAAGTACTCCACTCGATTTATTATGCTTCAAATGACATTGAAGAATATAATTTATGCATCAAACATTGTTTTAGAAAGATTGCTTTGAAATATTGTTTGTACTCCCATTTTCCACAGAAATATTATAAAAAGCTATTTTTGTTTATTTACATTATATAGAAATATGGGAATAGCAACTTTGTGCCAAAAAACTCAGAAATTTTCTGGAAAAAAACAAGGACAAATTGTCGACTTCTGAAACATGCTGAAACTCTGCTGGGGTTGCTAGGTAACGTGCAGAACTCTGCTGGGGTTGCTAGGTAACAGGGAGTTCCTGCTGATTTATGATCAGATTAAAACGGCTAATTTTCCAGACACCAAAAATATTAACTCATTGCCAAAAACAGTTGGATGTTCTTTTAAGAACTTGGGCTGTTTGTAGAAGCTGCAGAAACACAAATAGAAGTACAAAAATGTGCAAAATGTGAATTTTCCATCAGATGTCTCTGTCAACCATGTTATGAAAAATTTCCAAAACTCCTAAAAGGTTTTTCTATAAACTTTCAAAGATTAAGCTGAAACATGTTGACTTTGGAGCTAGGTAATTTCCTTGTTTTCTTGGAAATTACTGAAATTAATCAAAAATATTTCATTTTTGATTAATATTAAAAAAATTTTGTATCTACAATGGCCGTGGTAAGTTGCAACATTTGCTACATTTCCAGCTGCCGTGGTTCTCTTTCTCCCTGAGAAATGATCCCTGAGTCTCAAATGATCCAAACCCTTTGAGAAACCTGTTCCCCTCCTCGCCTGTGGGGGCACTACATCAAGAACCACTGAAGGAAATGGCATAAAAACCTCTGAAGAAGAAACCAAGTGCAACAAAGTGTAAACAAAGTTGGAGTGGGGTCAGACTTTAACGATTGTAGAATTGTTGATAGCAAAAGACCACAAGCCATTTCAAATGCTAGCGCTAGGCTAAAGCCAACATGTTTGTTTTGGTTGTGTTTTCCCAGAATGCCCTGCATTGTAATCCACTTACTGCTTTTGGAGCGGTCTCTGGTCTGCTTGGCATTCATATATGCATTCGAACCACCAGAGTTCACTTCAACTGAACCCAGACCGACGTTTATAGGTGGATCAGAGTTTGATTTCCGGTCTGATTAGCATTCAGACCAAATGTCCGTTTGTCTAGAACTGGACTTTCTAGGCAAACGGACTGGAGTTGGATTAAATCAGAATAAGTTATAAGTTATAACTTAGAAAACCAGTAGCATTTGTAGTTTTAAAGCTAATTTCACAGTAACCACTAATGAATGATGATTCCCACTCATTTTGTGTTAAAACACAAAGCAAACCTGTTTACAAATAAATATTGAACAGCTCTACATGTTTGATTGATTTAATAAATTATAAACCATCATAAGTTTAAATAATTTGCTCTTGCAGCATTTCATTGTCTTATCAGGTATTTTGATTAGTTTCTAGTGCAAATATCTCAATACACTTAAAATAAATCATAAGTACCACAAGCCAAGTGTTTTATTTCTGGAAAACTAAACATGTTTGGAATAAGGTCATGACCAGTTTAACCTGCTAAAGTCAATCATGTTGGCAGCACATTCAGAAAGCTTCCTGCTGCTTGTTTTAATGCAGCCTGACCTCAAATCTCTCCCACCTAATGTTACACTGGAATGCTAACTGTTGAAGCTAACGGTGTGACGTTGATGGGAGGGTGGAAGGGCAGCGCGACCTTCAAATCAGGAGACGAGAGAAGGTTTTGTTGCTCTTTCCCAGATCACACATGAGGTAACAGTTTCACGGCTCTGATCCCAGCAGCAACAAAGTAGCTCTGCCCCCTGATTCTCCCAGGATCGGCTGGTAAAGATAGCAGACCTTGTTCCATATATTTGCATCCCATCAAGCACCGTGTGAGCGGACTGGAGATCTTTACAAAAATATTATTGATCTTAAAATGTGGATCAGTAAACACATTTATAAAAACCTATGTTTAATTAATTGTTATTAATCTGGTCTGCCTGTTTAAGAATAGTTTAACAGGAACATATTATGGAAAATAAAAATGTTCTGTACTTCTATTTGGATCTCTGCTTCTACAAACAGCCCACACATAAAAACGAACAAACAAACAAAAAAAACATCCAGCTTTTTTGGCCGTTCATGTCTTTTGGTGTCTGGAAAATGAGCCGTTTTAAAAACCTCCAAAATATAAAGTCACAAAGCAGCAGGAACATCCCGTTACCTAGCAACTCCAGCAGAGTTCTCCTTGTTACCTAGCAACCAAAGCTGAGTTCCAGCACATTTGGTCAGCTGGTTTAACTGCAGTTCAGTGGTAAAACACGAGTTTTATTGTTGACTTACCATGCAGAAGCCACTTGCTGCATTCTCGTTGGTTGTTCAGGAGGCTCTACTAATGCTTTTCAAAGATGTACGGTTGTATAATGGCGCATCTGTTTGCAGCCATTTTCACATTGCTATTTTGAGCTACCTTGGAACACAGTGCAAGAGTAACGTAAGTTTGCTTCCCTGTTCAGGCAGTTTGATGGAGAAACACATTTAAAAACTGTAGCTGCCTTTGCATTAAGCAATGTACTTCACAAATTTAAATTACAAAAATAGATGGAAAACCTCAGGTTTTTTTCGATAGAAGCCACATCAGTAGATTAAGTCTGTAGAGCTTTAAATCAATATGTAGTTTCAACTGAATTATTAGAAATCCTGACAATTTCTGACAATCTACTGTTTTTGTAATAAATGTTTTTTTATGAAGTGGAACCCAGGAAGAGCAGCCATTGTTACCATGGCAATGGGGATCCAATCAAACAGGCTTCATTCCACCTTTTGTCTGTCTGCCCATCCATCCAACATTGAATATAATCCTTCAGTTATTAGCACTTTCTGTGTTTTTATCCCTCCATCCACTAGCATCAGAGGAATTTTAATTATTTAGATTTTTCTAAATGCTTTAAATTCAAAACATGGTAAAAGCGTTGATTATCTTTTGTAAATGTTCCTGGGATCTGAAACGAGAACATTTGTAGAGTTCAATCCCCATGTTGTTCTGCTTCTCATTAAAGTTGAAATCTTGTTACTTCTAACAGCCGCAGAAATATTACAGTTTAATATCTCTGGAGCAGAATGAATCCCGATTAGTCCAGATGAGGTCCACTGCTGTAAAAATAAAGTGTGTGTATATTTTATCTGTTTGGGTGATTTGGGTCAGTTCATTTGTCAGGTAGCTGTCGCCGGCTCTCTGCGGCGCTGCAGTCACCTCTCCTCGTCTGAGAGAGATAAATATACTAATTAAAAGCAGTGGAACGAGCGAGGAGAGGTTCGGGTCTGAAGGACGGGAGTGCTGAACGAGAACTTGGTGTTTCACACACAGACAGTTAGTCTGAGCAGAAAGCGCTCCTGTGTGCTGTTTACCACCAGGTAGCTTCACGAATAAGCTGCAGTTAGCACAGATAAGTTGGTGTGAGCTCTGAAATGCCTTAAAGGGGACCTGCTCGGCAAAATTCACCTTTTGCACCTCTTTGTTCTTCCATTTGGGTTTCTTCTGCTTCTAAAAACAATCCACACAAAAAGAAACACCCAGATGTTTTTGGCAAATAGTTTATGTTTTCTGGTGTTTGGAAAATGAACCGTTTCAAACACCTCCCGATTGCTGTGTCACATTCCACCGTTACCTAGCAACCCAAGCGAAATTTCGCTCCGTCACCTAGCAACCCACCACGTTTGGTGTACAATGCCTGCTGGAAAAGACTAGTGTTTTGTTGTTGACTTACCACTTGCTGCATTCTCGTTGGTTGTGCAGGAGGCTCCACTTCTGCACAACCAGAAGTGGTTGTGTCTGGATTTAAAAATAAAAGCCTGTTAGTTTGAGGCGAATAAATCCAGATTTAAAGCAGAAACCAGGAAAGGAGATGCTGGACTGTAGGAGGAATTGTGTCAGGCACCTCTGCTGAAAAAACGTAGCATCCGTGTCAGTTCCTCTGTGGCTCTGGCTGGCCTGTCACACACCATTACAGAGCAGAGCGTCTCCAGCGACTCGCCTGGGCAGACTCCACCAGGACTGGCAGGCTGGGCCCTAATCAAGAGGAGACTGCCAACGGTTAAAGAGCAGCAGCAGCAGCCAACCACCTCCGAGTCTCCCTCCATCTCCCTGCTGTCACACTGCGGCTCCGCTCTCCCCGCCTATCTCTTTGTGTTTTCCTTCCTTGGAAGTGCTCGACCAGAGTCTGTAAACATGGCCGGGTATCATGGGAGATAGTTTGTCACTTGCACAGACAGCAGTTGACACATTTCCGTCCAGGAGGCCTGTGGAGAGACAGCGGTGTCAGGCACAGTGTGGATTTCTGGCTGTTGTTCCTCCATGTTTTGTCTCCTGACCTCAGTCTGGTTCTGATGCTGCTCAGGTCTGCGACTCACTGAATCCATTTCTTGCCCACATTTGGTTGCTCCAAACCTAATTAGGCTGTCCGTAAAAATGTTATGTTCAACTGCATACTCCCAACTTCAAAGCAGTGGAAATCACATTTATCAGGCTTTGGTTTGTACTCATTAGTACATGCAATAATGATTTAAAATCAGTAATAATTCAAGTCTTTCCTATTGGATTCAGTGTGGCCACGTAGTTTCTGTTTTCATGGGAGTTTGAACAGCACAATTCGGATCTATTCATCCGGGGGAATATAGCATCTTCACATAAAGCAGATCCAGATCTGCTATATGTGGCCACTGAAGTGAACCAGTGTAAAAGACAAAGTTTGTCCAGCCAACCAGTGATGAATTTGCACTTACCCATGATAGACACAAAAAACTACTTTGCTAGCAAGGGAATATTAGCAGCTAGTTAGCGGTAGCCTCAACTGCCTTCATTCACAAAACTCAGTGAAGATGCCTGTGCACGACTCAAACTTGTGCCAAAAAAAACAACTATGTAGAATATACGAGATTACATAGTTCAGCCACAACAAAATTTAAGACCAACAATTAACATATGTAAGACCAACTTTCATTTGTGTCAATGAATTTCAGAGATTTTATGGATGCATGGAGACCCTGTGTAGATGTTAGCTTCTGCTACGGCAGGTTCTGTTGGGCATTTTAGTGCATGTTTGTTGTTTGAGCTTTTAAAATAAAATTTTTAAAATGTGGATGTTAGCTAATTGTGATTAGCTGTAGTCCCTTTAACTCAAGAAATATCAGGAATTTGCTGTATTTAGATTATCTGTGTTATTACTGAAGTCAGTGATCCATTTCAGTCCTTAGACAGTTGACTGTGTTGTATTATAATTAATCTGGACTGGATTAACCTAAATCTGACTTCATTAGCGTAATTTGAGTTGATCTGGATGTGAATTGAAACTTCTTGGGCTGTTAAGTGCAGTGAGATCAGATTTATTGGGAATTGTTGATGCATAAACAAACCGAATTGAATCAAATTAATAAACTGAACTGAACTGAAAGGTAATTTTAAGCTGTAACCTAAAATTTGTGCAGCAGACTGAATGTAATCTATCTTCATTTATAAACAGCATGCAAAAAAAACCAAACACAGAATTTATATCAGCCATTATTCAGTCTTTATCTCAGTGAGAGACTAAAATAATTAATAACTCTGACTTGGTGCTTCCTTCCTTATACATTATTCAACAAGTGACCAAACAAATGGGGGAAAAGGCAATTATTCTGCAGAGATTGAAAGCTTTACAGGACATTAATAATAGCCATGTTGGTTTGCAGGACAAAATGCTTCAGTTTCACAAAAATACTTAAAATGAATAACCTTTCCCTACATTTCCTCACCAAACACAGACACTTGTTTACATGTTGCTCTTGGTCTGCAGAGATTCTCTGTCCACATCAATATACATGTTGACAGATGATGTCCTGTTGACCAATGGTGTCTACATGTGACCCTGATTCTTTAACAAGGAGGAATTATTTTTTTAAAAACCAGAGTTGTGCTTCAGCATTAACTGAACTCATGTTTGTGATTAAACATATCTGAGAAGCTACATTAAGGAAAATGTTTTTTAAGCAAACCAAAAACCGGAGGACCGAACACACACCCTTGAGGTACAACAGCCATTTCAAATATTTGGCAACCCAGATGGACTTGCTTCGTTTATCTCCATTTTGATGACATGGCAACCTCATGGTTGACTCTTTTCAAGGCTTTCTTATGGTCAAGTCAGATGTGTTTCAGTAAAAAGGTGTTTCAAAGCTCCATAATATGCTAAACTATGACAAATATATTACTCGTTTAACAATGATTCTGTATAATGCAACATTCTGTGGAAAGAAAAATATTCCTGTGTTTTTGAAGGTTTTATGAGAGTGAAGCTGAAAATACAAACGCAGCAGTTCCAGTATGAAATCTGAAATGAAATACTGAGTCAGTAGATCTACGTTTGTTTTTTCTTTATATAAAACACCAGAAGGACTGTTTCCCTGTTCCGGTCAGTTAAATCCCAGTGTGGCACTCCCATCCCATCATGCAGGAACCTCAGACTTGAGCGTCTGTCTCTTGTCAGCGAGCCTCAGGTGCCCTTGCCGCCGCCGTCGGCACTCACACGTCTCTGTCACAGCTGATGAAGCTGCGGCTTTGATGAATGTGAGAAGCAAAGGTTTGGCTGCTGCTGGGTTCGGGTTTGAATGAGGACAAGGGAAGGGACCGGCGGAGTCAGCGACGGTCCAAGCAGGCGCAGTGGAGCGCGCTGGGCGGCGCCGCCTGCATCCGGGGAGGCCAGCCCTAGTTTGGAGATGTTTATTATTGATAGAGGTGGATGATAGCCTTGGGATGGATTGCATAATCGAGGGCCGCCTCTAATGGTTACAGGAAATGGATCAGGCTATCAGTCAGGTCTCAGTGGATGAAGGATGCGCCTGTGTTTGCATGTTGCTCTCCTCCTGCCAGCATGCAGGAGTGTGTGTGCAGCTAGGTTACTGCGTACACACTGCGGCGTGGAGATGTGAGAAATGTGTTTCATACACTTTAAATTATTGAAATTAGTAAAAAATACCAAAATGATGGTATGTTCTAAACATTAATGGGACGTAAACAGGGATGAAAGTTATTGATTGATTTAATGTAAAGCTGATTGATGCATCATTGATGCATCCATTTCCTTAAAAACCTGAGAGTTTTCTCTTGGGGATTAACAGCCATTCAGTAACATAAAGGGAACATTTTTTCATAATATGCTGAGTTTATACATGTAGATATAAAAAAATAATTTGATTATGTTGAGTCAGCTGTATGATATACTGACTGCGTAAACAGGAAATTGTGGTTTTCTCACACTATCAAACTCAGAGATATTTATAAAATATAACCAAACAGGAACATCTTAGCTTCGTGAATAGAAAAAAAGATGAAAAGAATAAAATATGCCAAATACTAAAAAATATATTTATACAGAAGCACCGTCTGTGTTGCTCTTGAATAAATGCTGAAACTTCGCTCCATGAAGTGCATTAAGATCATCCTTGCTTATTGGCATCGTGTTTCTTTCATCTTAAGCAGTTTGTCGAGTGTTTATATTTATGAACAGAACCACATAATGTGGATTTTATGTCCCAACTGGACTTTGTTGGGACCTTTTCTCTTTTCTGTTCTGGTATGGCCGCCATCTTTGTTTCTGTAGACCCGTTGCAGCATGACATCATGTTCGCAAGATCCCGCCTTGATCCAGGGGCGCAACTACATATTATTCAGGTGGATGCGAAAACATATCGGCGCCCCCCCAAAGGAAGGTACGTAAGGGTGAAGGAGCGTAGAAAACATACAGTCGCTCTACCTCCCAAGACGAAGACATGTAAAAGGACATGTGCACGAGGTGAGGGAGCGTAAGGGCGCGGTGAAGTGAAGGCATCATCGGGGCGCCGCCCCCTCCAGACGGGGTTTTGACGCCCCCTCTGGTGCAGCGCCCCTATGTGTTGCATGCGCTGCATGCCCACTTTTTGCGCCACTGCCTTGATCTCTCTGTTGGTGGGTAAAAAGCTGCTGGCTGATGATGACTAGCATCGGTTTTAGCTGTTAAGTTATCAGCATAATGCACTAAATCTTAAACATACTCCTCATATTTAAAAGAAAAGGGACACAGTGCTTTGCTACTAATTGTCAACACTACAACAAGTAAATAACAAGGGCAGGAAAAAGTTTTAATTAAGAAAAAAATAGCAAGGGAGCATTTCAGTTATGCTAGCTTGACTTTGACAACCTTAACAGGTAGATGTGCTGTGGAACTCGGTGTGTTCCCGAATTCCTGGATGGTGGAGTTAAAATAAAAATGCGGCCTAAACACCAATTCTGACAGATCATCAGTAGAGCAGATGTTTAAATTAGCTAATCAACCTCTGCTGTGTTAGCTTAGCTAATAGCAGCGGACAACGCTCAAAAAAGACATTATAAGTAGATGAATTGTTTCCATTCCTAAATAAAAACATTTTCATCTGAGGAGAAACTCTTAAACAAGAAGCTAATCATCACTATGCTAGTTCATGAATTAATTTTCTTCTATGTTTAGTGAGAATTTGATCGGAAATTCAAACGATTGATTGAACAGGAAGAGAATAAAGAATCGTCCCTCCTAACAGGTGCAGCATGTCAGAGTCTCCCACGCTGCCGTCAGAACCAGATCCAATCAGGTACCAACACCTGCGTGGGTGGACAATGAACTGCATTGAATATTTGGAGGAGATCCTGATAATAACTGACAAACAGCCCAGCAAATGCTCTGCTTGCTGAAACACAATAGAAGACGGAGGATTTAGAAGGAAACATGGCTGACAAACGCAGATCTTTGAGTCAAATATGTTCAGTTTTAGTTCATCATCATCCAGCCATGTGCTGGTGTGTTCATGTCCAGTGTTTCGGTGCGATCTGGAGGAAAATCAACAGAGGTTTTCTGAGTGTGTGTTAAATGTCAGACCACTATCAGACCACTAATTATTTCTGCTCAGGCCAGCCAGCTTGTTTAATTAATTCTGCGAGCTGACAAAACGTATAATTCTGGGAGAGATATTAGTCTCTGCAAGGAAGCAGTTGTTATGATTAAAACTTCATTACTCAGTTGAAATAAAACTAGAAAAATTACCATATGTCATGTAGTTTTTTCTATATAAATGAGGGATTTTACCAGCAGTCCCAGTAGAAATCCAGTCATTGTTTATATAAAGTGTTTTTAAAGGGAATTGTCAGCGACTGCAGCTTTTTTCACTGAGGTAATACTGACATTCCTCTAAATAGTTGATAATTACGGGCTTAGCCCCACAAAGGAGGAGGGTAAAGCATTATTAACCCGGAGAGGCTCGGCACAGAAAGCTGCTGCTCATGCTGACTGAGCACTATTGTTGTTGGTAACTATTGATTCTTTATGAATGCCATTATACTTCAATTTTCTTTTAGCTGCTCTATTGCTTTTTTTAAATCGTGTTGTCACCAATGCCTTACAGCGTCTACTTTTGTTTGTCTACATGTAGCTGCACAGTTCACAGCTTCGGCTCAGCATTTGAGAAAAATAAAAAATAAAAAGCTGTAAGTCCAGACTTTCTGTGGTAGTATGGATACAGCTGCAGTAGCATTAGCTTGACCTGTGCAATTGCCAACTGTTTTTAATGTTGTTTAAAATAGATTTTTAAATAACATTTCAACTGTTTGCTAACTTAATGAACATTAAAAGTGACATATGTGAAATTTAGATTTCTGTACTTTGTTTTTCTCCTGCTTTAAAAACAGAAAGTGGTTGGAAAACAAGCAGCAGCTGTTTTCTGGCAGTAAGTTCATATTTTTTAATGTTTGGAAACTGATTTGTTTCAAAGACCTTCAGAATGCAATGTCAGCAGGAACTGCCCGTCACCTAGTGACCCCAGTGAATCCTAACCCGTTACCTAGCAACCTCAGAGGAGTTCCGCCCCCTTACCTGGCAACACAAGCGGAACTCCAGCGTGTTAGGTCACTACCTAAGAATGATTTTGTGGGTAAAAATGTAATGAACATTTTTGTTTCATCTGTAGATCTGACCTAATCACAACATGTCAGCTTTAAGGATAAAAAAATCAACTTGATTCAGTTGATTTGACCAAAAGTTGTTTTTGTGACGGCCGTCTTCCTGATTCATGGCCGCTCTGTTTAGTGTAGCCGTGTGGAAACTACCTTTATATTTACATGTATGCACCTTTGACATGTTTGAGCCTGGTGATCTTGTATTGTTAATCATTTATTGTGATCATTTTTTTCTATTATGGACATTTAGATTCATTGTTTTGTTTTAAAGATTTTATTGGCTCTAGTGGCCTTTATTTGATAGTTAATTGAAAGAAAAGTGGGTAATGAGAGAAGGGGGAAGACATGCAGCAAAGGTCGCCAAGGCCGGGAATCGAACCTGCGACAGCTGCGTCGAGGACTAGAGCCTCCATATGTGGGTTGTGCTGAACCCCTGTGCCACCACAGCACACCCCAACATTTAGATTCATTGTTGTCACTATAAATTCCAATTAAAATCCTCTAAAACTGTCCATGCTGGTGGGACTGTTTGTTGTACTATGTTCTCCAGTGTTTGTTCAATAATAGCATCAGTAACTGTCAATACATCTGAAAATATGATTAGATGCAGATAAACTGTGTAGTTTAGTGATACTAATTTCACTTTTTTAAGTGACTTTTGTCCTTAGAAAAATTACGAAAGGGTAGTTTTACAGGAGTGTTGGCGTAATCGCAGTTATCTAAAGTAACTCTTCAGGCTTATTATAATCTGTATTTCCATGTCAGATTGACACATCTTCATCACAACAGCAGATTATGACGGTTAGATGGAATCACTGCTCCATCTCTCCTTTGATATCTCAGGCTTTCTGAAGGCCGTGTAATGAATTGTTGTAGCGCCTTAACTCCCAGTGAAGATCAGTGGACTTCATCCTCTTGAAACAGTTTTCTGCTTCTGCAGAAAATGTCAAAGTTGTCATTGAAATTCATTCTATATGCCACACATGCTGATGAAGGGGGAGCAGCGTAGTGAAGCGTTTCATACTCCTTTTTATGTTGGGCTGGTGCCTGAGATGCCTGCACAAAAAGGTTCCCAGGAGTGTCCTTTAACAGAAAAAAATCCCTTTCAGCAGTTCTGAACCACTGACTCTGTGTTTAGGAGGATAGTGAAACGGCCCACACACTCAGACGCTCTCTGGAGAAGTGTCGACTTGGTGCGGTGCTCGCTGTGTTTGTAGACAGTTTGCTCCTTTATTGTTGAGTTAGACGGAGCTGGGGATATGTTGGTGTGTTGTTTTGAGAGATCAGCTGATAGTTATTAGTGCTGATTGATACCAAGTAAAAACAGGGCAAATATCACCAATACCGATACGATACCATATGGCTGGGCGATATGGACTCACAGTTTTATCACAATATTTTCTGGCATTATTCCAATAACAGTATAAGCGAGAATAATAACTATTTATAACTCCTCAAACAGCACCACAAACACAAATACTGCACCTGGAAAACATCCATTTTTAATTTATTTAGGACAAAACACATAAAAAGTTAGATTTATGTCACTGCACACAATAACTGCATTTAATCATATTTTAAATTAATTGATATTTATTGACAATATTATTGAACAGACAGTGAAAAAATGGTAAAAAAAAAAAAAAGAAAGAAAAGAACAAAGCAACAATCCAGACAATAAAGACAGTTTGGGGACATTTTAAAAGTCATTAACTGACAACAATAATTCAAAGTTAATATCATTTAAAAGAATTACAACAATAATTGATAAACGATACAATACAATAGATACACCCCCATAATATCGACACATCTTATTATTAATGCTAGGTCAAACTTCAGACCTTTTGGTGTTTTTCTGACTTTTCCATTTAATTGTTTTGCTTAAACCAAAAACAGAATTTTAGTTTATAAGTGTCTACAAAATATTTGAATCTATAAACAGAAAGGATAGAAAAAAATCTGCATTTTTCCTACATAAACGAAGAGTTAAAAACTCTTAGTATAGAGTTGAGAAACTAGAACAAAAATGAAATTTCACAATGGAAAATGAAACTGACGTGTCAGTTTTACCACATTAGTTTGGATCTGACACTGATACCGATTTGGTTCCGATAGTATCTGGATATTGATGTTCTGATTGACTGCAGAATGTGAACCAGGTGAAGCTGAACCTGCAGCTTGAGGAGTTACTGGTCGAATATATGATTTGAATAATGAATTAATTATGATTGATTCGATTCGCTTCAGGCCTAAAGTATTTCTGTAGTTAACAGTTTCCTCCTGTCTGTTTGAATCAGCCACTCTAACCCCGTTTTATGTGTTTTTGTCAAATTCACGCTGATCCACCTAAATATCTCAAAAACTTGACGTTATTTATTGTTGTTACAGTACGACTTGGAACTGCAGCAGAAACACGAAGCATCTGTTTACATGAAAGGAGTTCATGACAATTTATGACTAATAGACTCTGCAGCGGCTGTCCCGTTTCTCAGGAGCATTTTTCATGCAGCGCCGCGCCGCTTGTACTTTCTGAAGTAAGATAGTGATGACCTGATCCTGTGGGGGCGAACGCCCTGCTTTAACACAAATTCATATTTATTATTAGTGTGATGCAGAAACAAGTCCAGGTCGCAACAGGGAAGGCTTCAGTGATGCCAACCTGAGTTACAGGATCCTTGGTTGGTTCCTGCAGAGAGGAAATGAGTCAGCTGTTTTACTCACCTGTGTTGGAAAACAGTGAAGCAGTTCGTCTTATGCAAACCGGATTTTAAGACCAAACCGCCAGCAGCTGCTGCAACGTGAAGCGTTACATTGTTCTTACAAAACCAATATATAAAGTTCATTTTGTCTCCATACTTGGTACTACAAGAGAGAATTGGGGGAATTGTAGATAGAAAAATAAAGGAGTAAATGTCCACCAGAATATTCTGGAATTTTCTAGAAAAAACAAGGACATTTCTGAGTTTATAATGTTGATAATCTTTTGACTTTTGACTTTTGGACAAAAATGTCCAAAAGTAAAAAATGTTTGACCTTTGAAACTCAGAAATGTCCATGTTTTGTTTTTTTTTTAGAAAATTTCTGAAATTAATCTCTAAATTTTTGAGTTTTTTCTAGTAAAAGTCTGACTTTTCAAACTCAGAAATGCTATCATTTTCCAATCAAATTTCTGAGACTAATCTTAAAATTTCTGAAAATTTTCTAGTAAATGTTTGACTTTTAAAACTCAGAAATTTCCAAATATTTTTTTCAAGAAAATTTCTGAGATTAAACTCAAAATTTCTGAGTTTTTCTATTAGATGTTCAACTTTGCAAACTCAGAAATTTCCTAATTTTTTCCCAAATTTCTGAGATGAATTTTACTCTTTTTTTCTACTTTTGCCAGCCGTTGTTTTGTAGTCTGGTAGACTGCTGATGCATATTCTGTCCTATCAGTAAAGTATGAGGGTCATGTCAGAAAGGCTGTCGCTGTAAATCCGTCTGATTTAAGGTCCAGTTGGGAGAATCTGCCAGATTTCCTGCTTATTCTTCTATTTGTTGTTGAGATAACAAGGCAGAAACACGGAGTCTGACATACCATCCACTTGATCTCTGTATTTGTGATTGCTGCTGCTCACTTAGATGCAAAGTGGAAGTGGCTGTTAGAAAAGATCAGTTTTTACATTTTTATACAATAGGAAAAAATGCCTGAAAAGCCTTTTTTTTTTTGCTTTCGAGACAAAAATATAGCAATATATATTATCAGCACCAGAAAGAAAAGAAAGAATGAAAGAAAATAACATAAATCAACACTGATCACATTCAGGCCATTTCACAAATATATAATAAGAGATTTGCTGCAAATATCTTCTAAAGCTTTGAATTTAGTGTTGCTCAAATGTTGCAACATTGATGTTCTAATCTCATGCGATTTAATGCAGACGCTCTGTCTACGCTGACAAAGATTCCTTCACCTCCAAACTTCTTTTCAGATTTTTGGCTCCGCTGTTCAATATTTGACCACTTGAGGGAGCTCGGGGACTAATAATAAAAATAAACATCGTAAACAAAAGAAACATAAAACGAGAACATGATGACACATTTATAGATACGTTGCAATTTGCAAGATTAAAAAAACTGCTAACTTTGTTTTCTGGTGCTAAGTCCCGATACATTAGTGGAGCTGTTGTTGTCAGTTGCTATGGCAACAGGACCGCATGTAGCGTAGCCGACATGGAGAGAGAAAAAGAATACGAGTAGTTTTGAGTTGTTCTTTATTGTTTTTTCTGTTATTTTCCGATTTCTGTGTTTTACTGCACTGAATCAATCAATCAATCAAATTTTATTTGTATAGCACATTTCAGAAGCAAGGCATTTCAAGGTGCTTTACATAATTAAAAAACTAGATAAAAACAGCATGTGACATTGAATAAACAGTAAGAAAGAGAAAGAGATTTTGGAAAAAAAAAAAACACCCAAATCTCCAGGTTTCATTGTATTGTATTGTTAAGACTATGGATGGCAGGTAAAAGAATCGTAATTTTGGCCTCCAGCTTGTGTGCATGCACAAAACTTCCTGATGTTAACAATGACATGTAACGTTTCCATAGTAACGTACCAGTCCTGACGCTGTGGACAGCCGAATTTTACGGCTTTCACCCAAACACCAGTTATTCAGAAAGATTTAAGATCTACAACATTAAGTCCTTCATGTTTACCTGGGTATATTGTGACTTTAGATTACACTAGTTTTACATTCATATTAGCAAAAAATAAATCAACCAAACTCTTTGCAGTCAAATGATTGGATGCTTCTTGATTCCATCCAAAATGTCCACATGCTCTTTTACTGCCCCTCTGCCCTCTTCCATCTGAGGGCAGATCTTGATCTATATGGTCTCTATTAAATAAGCAGGCCAATAAATCCTCCCTCTGTGTGTTGGTACACTTTGGGGCAAGGTTATCTGCTGCTCACAGAGCTCCCTCTGCATCCAGGCAGTGAAGAAACTGGTTTTCAGATTTAGCATACAGTTTTAAAGATAACTGCAGCGCCAAAGTGTTGGGAAAAAGGATACAATGTCAGTAAAATGGTTCCATTAAACATTACTTACAACTGCTGCTTGGGACTTTTTCTCTGCATTTGAAAAACATAAAAAAATAAAAAAATAAAAAAAGATCCGAATTAGCGCTGAACTCAGCCACTTCTGTTAATTTAACCCAGAAAATCTGTTAAATATTCCCCGTTAATGCCGGCTCAGATTAGCTGCATGCAGGGTTAATTCTACCATATAAATCTGTTAATACTTGGATTCCCAAAGAGCAGCTCATGGGGTAATGGCAGCTCTTCGCAAGGAAATGATACACTCTTCATTATTACACAGATTAACCATATCATGTAATTATGTGAAATTACAATTACATTATCTCACCTAGTCACTCCTGCTTTCTCAGGAATGAAGACATAAATATGGTTTTTCTGTGCAAAACCATTCATTAACCTGCAGGGATATGAACACACCAACTTTAAGACTTTATTTTGGTTTTTGATTGTTAAACTGTGAGAATTTAAACATCCTGTCCTCCTGAAAGGCCGGATCAGAACAGCTCCGGTGCTTTAAAGTACTTTAACTGGAGTGGACATATTATGGTTTCATAATCTTACGCAGAACTGTTCCTATGGTCTCTAATGGCTTCTTCAGAAAGCTAATCGACGCTTTTATTCTCAGCTCCAACAAACATTATTTCAAGTGTCGCTAAAGCAGCAAACAACACCAACGCTGAGGGATGAATTTCTGTTGTTCAGAGCCGCCGGTGAGCATAAAAACGGCTCATAAATTATAAACGTCTGATTTGCTAAACTACTGCAGAACGACTGCAAAACACACAATTTGTCTTACACATTTGAATTAAACAACATTTAGAATCGAATCACAGTTTACTGTCCATGACGGTGCCTCTGTTTGACGGCGTATCAGGGTCATTTTAAAGCGAAACAAAGAGAAAATTTACGACAAAAAATTTGGAAATGCTTTCGACTTTTGGAACTAGAGAATTTTCTTTATTTTATAGAAAATTTCTTACATCAATCTTAAAACTTAAAGATTTTTTGTAGCAAATTTTCTACTTTTGAAATTCAGGAATTTTCTTATTTTTTAATTGAAAATTTCTGATGTGAATCTCAAAATTTCTGAGTTTTTCTAACAATTTTTCAACTTTTCAAACTTGCATATTTTATCAGCGAGCTAAACATTTGGCAGCCAGCTGACAAATAACTAGGTAAATATTTAGTTGATCCAGTTTGCTTCCTTGGCGACAGTCATCGAGTTTCCGGAATTTTGTGGCAAAAGTTTGAGAAAGTTTGGTGATTATTTTATTCCAGAAGTTTAATAGATTAGCAGATGGATTATTTTAGATTTTATTAACTGTATGTTGTTTTTGTTTGGACAGCTTTGATCACCCGTTTGTCAGTAAATGAATTTCTCCCATTTACTGATTGAAATTTGAAATGCATTGTTTGAATATATTCATGAGCATGAAGTCATGGAAAGTTTGGAAAAAGTTGTGTAAATGTTCTGAAACAAAGCTGGACGTTCTAACCTGGATTCCTGTCATGTTCTAAAGGCTAAAGCTGGTTTCTTGGTGATTAAATTCATTATTTAATCCGTTTTTCTGCCTTTAAATCACATCCAAATGAGTCCTGATAACAGAACCTGCATGAATATTTGGGCATACCTGAAAGCTTTGGATGTTTTTGATTATTTTTAATAACTCCTGTTTGGTTATTGCAGTGCGGCACTTTAAAGCATTTTTAGATTTCCTGACATTTACTCTGGTTTTCTGCAGTTGGACATCGTTTGGTTTTGTTTCATGTTTGTTGCAGAGTAACGAACACACACCTCGGTTTGACTCCTGTGAGCGATTCGTGACTAATTGCTGCTTGGCTGGATTCTGCCTTTCAGTGGGTTGATGATGTTCAGAGTATTAAAGCTGATATTGTGTCATGTTTTGGTCTTTCCTTCCCTCCAGCGATGCGTGAACCTGCCTTCTCTCCCCTCCTTTGTCTCCTGCTCCTGTGTGGTTTGCATTGAGCATCAGTACCTTCAGCTATCATCAGTCCACTTCTCGGTTTCATCCCTCTCTCCTCTGGTTCTCCTTTACCTTTTCGTCCTCTGTACGTTTTATTCCTGCTCCTCTGCCGATCTTTTCCTCTGTTTTTATGGATCTTCTGCTTCCTTTTTGTATATTTTGACCCACAAACTGTTCTGACAGTGGATGCATCGACAGCTTGCCCTACGTGTTTTAGGGTGTGTGTGTGTGTGTGTGTGTGTGTGTGTGTGTGTGTGTGTGTGTGTGTGTGTGTGTGTGTGTGTGTGTGTGTGTGTGTGTGTGTGTAGGAGCTAAGGAAAATTGAAGCAGTGGAACCTAGATGGAGTAGAGAGCAGGCAGAACCACAGCGCCCCCTACAGGAGGTTTGTAGAAACTAAACTCTCATTTGGTGGAAGACGCAGCAGACTGAGTGGGAGAAAGAAAGAAATAAAACAGTTTGTAAATTAAACATAATTTCTGTGAAAATCAGCTGTAAATGGAACAACATTGAGCGCCTCGTTAAAAAATGTAGTTCTTTCAAAAGAAATGTTCACATAACACGTTTCTTATCTGTCCCTTTAAAAAATTAATTTTTTAATTAGTGGACACAAAACTTAACTTTGGTTTCCCAGCTGAGGAGAAAGTTAGGACACCCTAACACAGGGGCGTCCAAAGTTTTCGTCACATGGGCCAAAATCATCAGATCTGAAGTATATAGATCTAAAAAAAACTGCAACAATTAAAAACATTTTAATTAAAGTAATTATTGGTAAGTGAATTTAATAGGTGAATATTTTGCTCTGAGTTAAGTATTTAGATTAGAGCTAAATATTTAGTTTGAGGCTAAGTATTCAGGTAGCTCGCTAAATATTCATGTAATTGAAATATTTCATGTAATATTTCATGAAAACAGTATTTTATGACATATTCACAAGGTACCTGAATAGTTAGCCTCAAATTAAAGATTTAGCTGAATAATTACATGTTTAGTTTGGAGTTATATATTTAGGTTGGAGCTAAATGTTCAGCTAACTGTTAGCTCCAAGCAAAGTATTTAGCTTGCTAATACAGTATTTAGTTTGAAGCTGATAATTGTTAATGAAAGATTAACATGGTGAAAATATAAAGCTCCACATTTCTCTCTTCTGACGGCTAAATACTATTTAAATGAAATAGCTGACAGCCAGTTTCAGTCATGCTGACATTTTGAATATGAAACCACTAACGGACTGTTTAAAAAACCTTGTCCTGATCTGACTCTTCCTCCTGGGTGCTATCGCTTTAAATCTGGTAGAGATGGCGTCCAGGTTGTCTCAGATATTTGGGGAAAGTCCTGGGCATGAGCGGCGCCTCAGCCTGCGGGGACATACGGCCGGGCCATATGGCAGCGGCCACCGGCCTCTTCTGCTCTGTCTGCAGAGGATCAAATTGTTTCACCTTCTGTCTCATCCACCACTTCTCATTATCACCTCTTCATTCCGGCGCTTCCTACACAACCGTCTCCTCGCTTTGCATCGTCTTGGCGCCTCCGTCTTTTTCATTTCTATTAAGCCTGACAGTCAACTCGGCTGAGTTGCAGCAAAGTGCAACAGCTGACAAAGCTGATTTTTCTCCGACTGTCGACATCAGACGCTGCTGGTTATCAAGCCGAGGCGGGATCAAAGCGGCGGCGCCCTGGTGACGGCTAAAACAACGGCGTGGCGGTCCGGCGCTGACTGAAGGCGACGCGACTGAAAGAAACACGAAGTTTAAAATCTGTAATACCAGCTCGCTTTATTTGTTGCTGTCACGTCAGGAGAAGTTGTTACTGAGGGAAAAAGCAGTTGGCAGATCAGAGCATGATCTGAAGAATAATGCTACGTATTCCGATACATAGTTCCCACAAACCTTAACTGGAAGTGATCGGCGCCATCTTGGTAGGAAAGTGCAACACAAAGCATAGCAACAAATAGAAAATATGTGGACACTCTTGACCAATGTGCGAGAGAAAGATACAAGAACAAAATGGCTACATGTCGATACATCTCTGTCTTAGCTAGCAGATAAAAGTTAGCTAGTTTGGCTAGTTCAGCATTAAGTACTACAGTAAATATCACTGATATTTATCTTAGTGTTACACAGAAGTGGGTAGAGGACTCAAAAATTGTGATAGAGTTGTAATGGACTAATATTGTTTATAAGTTGGATAGGAACGAAGTGAGAGCTAGTTCTCAGCTAGTTTATTGTTGTCATGGCAACTCCATAGAAAATGCTTACAAGATGACTGTTTGTTACAAATGTCCCCTCTTTATTCCTCATAGTTTTCATGTGACGTCACATGAAAACTATGTATTCGGAGGGGCAAAAAATGGATATGTACAACCAATAGCTATTGATCACTGATGTCATTTTTGCAGACATTTAAAAATAAACTCATAAAATGAAATCAAGGACATTGCATAAAAAAAAAAGAAACAATCGAAATATGACAACTATTTTGGTTGAATTTTGCTATAAACACTTTCTAAACTCCCCCCATTTCAATTAGGTTTATTTATAAAAAAAATCAAAAATACTTTATTGATCCCAAAGGGAAGTTAAATGTTGTTGTAGCTCATTAAATTAAATTCTCCAGAAAGTTATTGTAGATTACACCAATTCACAACAAATGTCTCCTCAAAGCACCTTACAAAAAATAATCTCAGTTCAATCATAAAACAAAATGTTGTGGAAAAGAGCTCCTCAAATTTTAGCTTTTGAACAGGCAACATGTTCAAAAGAAGCACAAATGGGCGGAAACCTACCCAATCTGGCAACCGGACTGTGTTGGATGTCACGTGACTATTGTGCGTCACACATGCTGTTGCTATGCAGAATATCGGCTGTTGGGAAAATGACACAGTTACGCAAAGAAGCTGTAAAAGGAGCGCAATCTTTTGCTGTTAATTGACAACACTAAGAAAACCAGAAAAGAAGGTCCAAGGGCAACACATTTCACAGGTCAGTGAAATGTTTACATTTTTATTTTTTAAAAGATAAATATGTCGAAGAAGTGTAAGTTAGCTTTCCTAGTTTGACTTTGATAACATTAAGTCTGTTACCCAATTCGGTATATTTCGATTAACACTAAAAAAAGGCGACCTAGAAACTCTGAGCAGGTGTTTAAATGAGCTAATCAACCGCCGCTAGTGTTCAGACGATCACTTATTAATAAAAGCAAAAATAAACATCAAGCCTGAAAACATGAAAACTGTAACGGATTGAATGTTTTGTTCTTTGTGTGGGAAATATTTAACGTTTAATGTATGTTTTTCGGTGTTGATGCTCTTGATGAGCTGGACTAGCTAGTCCTATCGCTAGAGGAGCTTTTGTCAGTGGTTGCCATGGCAACGAGTCTGCGCGGAGAAGACACAAAGAGCGGGAAAAAACCTGGATGTCAGTGTTTTTGAGCATTATTTTAGCGTTATTTTCCTTTTGCTGTTGCGGACTGCAGCACTTCTAATAAGTTTAATAATCGCCAAAAACTGAATTAAACGTTTCGTTTGTTTGTAGAAAGTGGGAATATTCAATATTTCATAAACTATAGTTGTTAAATTTGAACTTCCTATGGCTCCTACAGTGGCAATTATATGTAAAATTAAACTAATTATCAAATATGAAGGAGAAATGCGTTAGGTGCTCTCTTGAATACTGACAGAAACCAAGCTGTTTATGGGTTTATATGTAGATACAATATATATTTAACATTTTAAGAGATTGGAAATTTTCTCAGCTTTATTTTAAGCCATATTTTACAGAAATAAGACAAGAAATAATGGCACTACATGCTGGTCTTTCATTGCAACAGCTGGTTTTACATGAACATTATTCAGTGAGTATTAGTGGCGCCTGCAGGTGTAGATCACTAGCCATAGCGGCTAACAGGCGCTGTCCTACCCAGTCATATATGCGTATAGGTCTTCCTTCCTGCTTCTTCTGGAAGAAAGACAGAGGTTGAAGATGTGCCGCCCCCTCCACCGCTTTCCCCCGGGGTGGGAGCCAGATTTTTGAGGGAGATCAAGTGAGGGCTCCGGAGAGTTTTCACGGAAATGAAGGCACTCTTAAAAGACACCCACAGGGTTCTGCTGGGCAGCTTTTGCTTTGTGTTGCATCATGCCTGGCAGAAAAGCAAGTCCCCAGGTTAAGGACAGCCAGAGAGAGAGAGGAGGGGGAGCGGGATGAGAGGAAATGGCATCCAAATAAAAAAAATAAAAATAAAAACCCTGAGCCCTCCAGGAAGTTTCCCCAACCACCTTTGTGGCGTTGCCATATTTCCTGTTTCTCCTTTAAGAGGATTTTCTGTCCTCTTTCTTTCAGCGTCCTTTTTCTTTTATGATGGTATTTTTTCCCCTCCTTTTCTTCAGGCGCTGCAGCTCTTTTTCATAGTGTGCCAGGTTTTTGTTGAGCCAGGACTCTGTCTCACGTCTCTATCTTACACTTTTCTCTCCATGTAGGTCTGTTTCTTCCCGTTAGCCCAGTGTCACTCGTCTTCTTTACTCCCAATCATTTCTTCAGACTCTTTTCTGCTTTTTCTCTCTGAATCCTTTGATCGGCAGCCAGAGTGGCTTCTTGTTCTCCTCCCTTCACTGTCTTTGTCTCCTTCCATCTCAGCTTGATTAAAATGTGAAACACATTTCATTGTTTCTTCTGTCCTGAGATCCTGAAACGATATTTTCCTCCTGATTATCAAATCTTTGCTGTGTTTGAAGCAGGATTGGGCACGACGAGCTAAAAAGATGCTGTGCTGACTCTAAACTGCTAATCATAATTGGTAGTTTGGCTAACGCTAAAATGCTACACCAATATGATATTTAGCGAACACTAACGCTAAAGTCCTAACTGCTCTTGAAAGAATTCAATTTAAATTTATTTTTTGCATGTTCCATAAAGTTCTTAGATATTGAACTTATGTTTATACCTTGTTCTCTACTGTTCCATCCATCCATCCATCCATCCATCCATCCATCCATCCATCCATCCATCCATCCATCCATCCATCTTCTTCCTCTTATCCGGGTCGGGTCGCAGGGGCAGCAGCTTCAGAAGGGAGGCCCAGACTTCCCTCCCCAGCCACTTGTTCCAGCTCCTCTGGGGAACCCCAAGGCGTTCCCAAGCCAGCTGAGAGACATCGTCCCCCCAGCGTGTCCTGGGTCTTCCTCGGGGCCTCCTCCCGGTGGGACATGCCCGGAACATGTCCTGGAGGTGTCCAGGAGGCATCCTGACCAGATGCCCAAGCCTCAACTGGCTCCTCTCGACGTGGAGGAGCAGCGGCTCTACTCTGAGTCCCTCCTGGATGACCGAGCTTCTCTCTCTAAGGGAGAGCCCAGCCACCCTGAGGAGGAAACCCATTTCGGCCGCCTGTATCCGTGATCTCGTTCTTTCAGTCATGACCCAAAGCTCATGACCATAGATGAGGGTGGGAACGTAGATCGACCGGTAAATCGAGAGCTTCGCTTTTTGACTCAGCTGTCTCTTCACCACAACGGACCGGTACAGCGCCTTCTTCACGGCAGACGCTGCCCCAATCCACCTGTCGATCTCCCGCTCCCTTCTTCCCTCATTCGGGAACAAGATCCCCAGATACTTAAACTCCTCCACTTGAGGCAGGACAACCCCCCTGACCCGGAGAAGGCACTCTACCCTTTTCCAGCTCTACTGTTTCAAATAAAGTTATTGTGAAAAAATAAAGAACATCAGGACAGGAAACAGAACTGCAGTGTCGTTTTCACCCATTTCAGAATAAGAGCATGAATATAAATAGCCAACTTCTTATACAATTCTTGAGTCATTGATCAAATCTTCAGCACTAATGTCAAACTTTATTAAAGTAAGAGTTTACAGTGCTTTTGTAAACTGGTGCTTTTGAATTTATCTGGAAAAATTAATTTAGACAATTAATGGATGTTTTCAAGGTTAGCAAGAATGCTGAAGCTAATACTAAAGACGATGAGGGAGAAAACAGTCAATAGCCAAAATTTCAACACATGTCAAATTTTATTGAACTGAAAGTTTACAAAACAGATACGTAAATTAGTGCTTTTTAAGGTATCTGTTAAAATTAATTTAGGGGAAGCTAAGTGTGCTAAATGTTTTAAGTTAGCAAAAATGATAAGCTAAAAATTAGCTCTGTCATTAGCAGATTAGTGGAAGTTTGTACTAACTACTAGTAACACGATGCCAGCTCAGTGTTAACCTGGCTTAAAAACATTATTTCTTGTAAAATTCCACCTTAATTCTGCTAATATTATGTCTGAATTGTTTTAAATAATAAAGCTACTTTTTGAAAAATATTTTCTGTTATTTAAATAAAAATGTAGAAAAAAGTAAAAAGCGAGGAAAAATAATGATTTAAGATCAGATCTGCTGAAAAAAGCTGGTAGTGATTTCTGTACTGTTACAGTTGTGAGAAATATTTCTTAAAAATCAACTATTATTTCACATGTGAATTATTTCAGGCATAAAAATCCTGAATCTATTCGTCGTTCCTTCTCCATGCTTGTGAAGTTTCATACTTTTTCACCAAACGTTTGTCATCGTTTAATAAAGTAACCAGGTATCGTGCAGCAGCTTCTCTGACAGCTGGGGCCTCTTCCCAGGGAACTGTGGGTAATATTTTTCCACTGAATAATCACGTTTGTTATTCCAGCGGTGTAACAGCAGCAGCGGGCGGGGGGGGGGATAAAAAAATCAATATGAAATCAAATGAATATCTCTGCTGCCCCAAAAAGAGGGACACAGAGACTGAGTCCTGCAGCGCCATCAGTCATCTGAAAGAGCCAGGCGTGTTCTGCAGCCAGCAAGCCGTGTGGGGATATGAATGAGTAATGTTCCTCTGTACCTTAACAGCTATTTTCCTGAGTGCCCTTGAGCAAGTCACTTAACCTCCCACTGCTCCAGTGGAGCAACACGAGCAGATCAGCAGGAGGTGAAAGCTGTTTTTCTGCACAGCTCCGCGGCCGTTCGCAGATCCAAAATACGTAGAACGACGAAAAACAGAATAAGTTGCTGTTTTTATTCTGTTTTAAAGCTAAAAAATGATTAAAAATCTGCGCAGCATGCATCCTGGTTCTGAATGGAAGGACTCAGCATTTTGGAGCTGATAATGAATTAGTTTCCTCCCAGCTGAATGTACACAGAAAACAGGCTAAACTGTAGAAAAAGGCTGCAGGAAGTCATCACTTTGATAGCTTCAAACCTGTTCGTTCATCCGTCTCTTCTTTACATTTTCCCTCCAATCAGCCATAAATTCATCCTTTAACTGGTCTGGATTCAGCTCTTCAGCTTTTCTTCCAAATTTGGCTCCTTTTTCACAGTTTCAGTCCGGTTCTTAACCATTTTCACAGAAATATCAGACAGACACAGAAAAGAAAGAAATATACTTGAAATTTATTCTTTATGATAAAGAATTGAGGAAGTGAGAACAAAAAGGCAAAACCGAGAGATTTTGAACTATTCTATTATTTTGTGTTCTCTTTTTTTTGTGATCTTTCGCTACGTTCAGACAGCAGCTTTTGATGATCACATTTTTTGGATGAAATCCACAACCGCAGTCAGACTTCTGTGTGAACGGTTTACGACTCCTAATTGAAGAAGAACGTTGACGTCACACAGCAGCGCGATGTTTATGGAAGTAATACGGCCGGCGCCGGCGCTTATGGATCAATTTCAGAGTTATCCAGACCCTATGGTGTCATCACCAAATCATAACAAGATGAAGGAAGTTAATAACTAGAGAGTATTGGTCTTCAGTTTCTGTAGATTCGTCTGTTTGGATGTGGAGTCGGAGCGAAGACCGATGGGATTGATGTGAGGCGTTCACTGACAGACTCCTTTCATAATGTCATAATTATCATTCTGAGCCGTTGTTTAGATTTACAGCGTCTGACTTCTTCTGGTGCAGAATTATGACGCATGTGTCATGTCAAACTGCGGACACTTTCAAAACAACCGGATACTATTTTGTTTCACATATGCAAGTGGCTCAAATCGGATTATTTTGTGGTGAAGAAGTTGGAGTTGAGTCACATTTAGCTGCTGTGTAAATGTAGCCTTAGATCTATGATTTATCTTTTGTGATTTGTAGTTTCGTTGAGTTTTTGTTCATCTCCCATAAGTTTCCTCTTTGGGTGCCTTACCGCCAGCCCTGTTTATTCTGCTTTAATCCAACTCCAGTCCGTTTGTCCAGTTCATTTGGGGCGTGTGAATGCTAATGGACCCAAAAAATCAAACTCTGGTCCTGCAGACTTTGCTCTGGGTTTGGTTGAAGTGAACTCTGCTTTGGTTTGAATGCATATGTCAACGCCAAGCGGACCAGAGACTGACCAAAAGCAGGAAGTCGACTACAACTCAGGGCATTCTGGGTAAATACTTCCAAAACAGATATGTTAGCTTAGCGCTAGAGGGAGAAATTACTCCTGGTCTTTATCCAAAAACAAAAGACAAATCCTCAAACCACTAAAATCTGATACCACTTCATTTTTGTTTCCATTTTGTCAGGACAGAAGTTGCGCCCAACTTCTTCAGGAGGTTTTAGTGTTATTTTCTTCAGTGGTTCTTGTTGCAGCGCCCCCACAGGCCAGGAGGGGAACCGTTTTTTCAGAGGTTTTGGTTGGTTTGACTCAGAGCAGAGAGAAAGAGAACCACAGCAGCTGGAGACGGAACAGATGATGAAGTTTTGGTCTCGAACCAAACCGAGTTTACCGGACTATCAGGTGGACTGTTAGTTTCCAAGCTTGCATTCAGCCACAGCTGCTCCTCATCACATCTGACTGGTTCGTTTGGTTCCCCTGTCATCTCCTCCCCAGCCTCTGGGTTTTATAGTTCAGGTAACAGATTCTCCCGTTAACATGTAGTAGAGTGACGATAACAATGAACGTTCAGACTCCATGAACTAATCTGAAGATGATTCCTCCATGCTGGCTTCTGTTTTGGTTCATTCACAGCTCAGGAAGTGAACTTTTCTGTTTGATTTGAAAATACTGAATGTACTAAATGTAAGCTTGTTGGTCAGTTTCATTTCATCCTTAGACTCTAATGAATTCAGGTATCAGTTTCTGAATGTTTTTTCGTCCTGGTTTTCTCTTCCTCTGCAGTGCAACAACGACTACGCCCCGGTGTGCGGCTCCAACAACAAGAACTACCAGAACGAGTGTTTCCTCCGCAGAGACGCCTGCAAGCTGCAGTCTGAAGTCCTTATTATGTCAGAGGGAGACTGTCCTGCCGGTACGCGGATTTATATCATAGCACACACACATGAACACACACACAGCTGCAGAGGAGCCTAGAACACTGAGCAAATGCACAAACATGTTTGGGGAGAGTTTATTGTTGTCAGGAGGGAAAGTTCCTGCAGATATAAGGTGGAAGAATGGAGCAACTCCTAAAATAATAAAGAAATTAATAGACTTTTAACTTTGCTTCATGAAGTAGATGCATTAATCTGAGTTAAAATAAATATCGATGCTTCCTGTGATCCTCTCCATCATGCTGCAGATGAACCTGAGGCTCAAACCCTGACTCATATTGACCTACTCTTGTCTTTTTAGTGCTTGTGGGTTTTCAGCTTCTGTTTCTACATCTGCTTTCTGCTCAGATCAATGGCGTTTCCTGACTTGCTCTGATCTTTGATCGACTTTTTCACAACTTTAGCCTTTTTTATGCTGGGGAATCCACTGATCCTCATCAAACTGCACTGGACGCCCTGGGAGAAGTTTGTCTTGAATTGTGTTTTGATCCTAATTTCATCCATGGTGGTGTTGGTTAGCTGTTGGTCCTGGTTCTTCCTGAATCTGTGAGGTTGTTTTGATGTAAAGTTATCATGGCTGCAACTTTTCTGCTTTTCTCTGGATTAAACTATTGCTAACGCTGACCAATAAATAATTTGTTAAAACATTGTTTACCTTTCAAACGCGCTAACAAATTTTTTTGTCAATAACAGGAAAAGGGATTTATTCTTTTATAAATATAAATATATACAACCTAACAACTTCCACTATTATGCTAATATGGGAGCTAATTTTTCATTTTGTGCTTTAGGTAACTTTAAAAACATTTAGCTAACTTTAGCTTCCCCTTAATTTTTCTGGATAAATTCTAAAGCACTAATTTAGCTTTTCTGTGTTGAACTTTTGGTTTTTGACTGTTAAGAGTAAACGTTTATATTCATGCTCTTATTTTGAAGTGGTTGAAGTCTGTTCACCCAGCAGTTCCATTTCCTCTTCTCATGTTCTCCACCCGTGACGCAGTTTAACAGATGACATTTACTTTGTACCCAGAATGCATCGCTGTAGGACTACCTAGTTCTGTTGTAGTCAAAATTAGCAACCAAAATTAGCAACATAGTTACCAAAACTCAACAACTAAAAACTCAAACCATGAGAGAAAGGTCTGTTCCAAAGAGTCACTTAATGAAGGGAGGCATACCATGTAACTGAACGTTTACAGAACAGCCAAATAATTTAGCGCTTTAGAATTTATCAGGAAAAATTAATTTAGGTGAAGCTAACCTTTACATCTAAGAACAGGAAGGATAATTCAAAACAAAAGTTATACGACTGATCAACAAGTGGAAGTTATTCAGTCGGCAAATTTATTTTAACATCACTATGAAGAAAAATGCTGTTTTTAATGCATTTCAAAGTCATTCAGAAAGTGGGCAGAGCCAAGAGACAGTTAGGGGCGTGACCAAATGTGGGGAGGACAAGAGGGAATAAGCAGAGATCAGGAAGAAAGACAATATGTTGCCAATTTGGCACTTTGTTGCTATATTTACCAACTTTTTAGATCAATCTAGTGACTTTTTTTCAAACAGTGACAAATCTAGACATATTACTGGAAATATTTATGGTGACAGCATATGAAGCGGCGATTTCTCTGCTGAACAGTTGTAACCAATAGGAAAATTCAACTGCAGTAGCCTGTTCAACCCAAAGAGGGCAGCACTGAGACGACTTTCAGGCAAAAATACTGCAGAACTAAACAAATTTACACTAAAATGTCAAAATCAGCACAGAAACATGAAGTTCAAACATTTAAGGATTAATTTAGAGAGTTTATTAGCCAAAAATAAGTTAATTTATGGTTTAGTTACACTTTAAAGAAACATTGCTTCAGAAATATTGTCCATATTCTGTACTAATATGAATCTATCTAATGCGTATCATCGTCTTGTGTTTAATTCAACTCTCTGGTTGCATTATGATCCTCTGCTAGCTGCAGAAAACAGCTAACATTTAATTAGCACAGATTTGTTTTGTTGCAATAGAGGCTGTTTATCTGGCAGACCAACAGAGACTTTATATAATTACACACACAGTTACTCCAGCTGATTCCAGTAATTTATCTATGAAATTTATCTTTTTTCTTTTTTTGATCTAACAGCCTTTATTCATTGTGTTTTTATGAGCCGCTTTCATTGATGGCATCACCTGAGCCTCGTCTTTCCCCCTCTGGAAAGAGAAAAGACTTGGTGTCATTTTTACACATAATTGGGATTAGAGTTAGCTGATGAAGCTTGGTGTTGAAGCGGTTGAAGCGCCTGCGTGGGCGTCGCAGGTCGGAGAGGTCGGAAAGGTGGCGCTCTCCATTAGCCGTGCTGTGAAGAGCAGGAGTGCTGCATAAAGAATGCATCACTATTTCTGATCACTCACTGAGCATTCAGCAACATTTCTCTGTGAATTTTAGTTCACAGAGCTAAAAGTCTCCTGGATCTCTGGCAACATTTAGACCAAATGAAGCCCAATAAGTCTAAACTTGGTTTGTTTATTTGTACTCAAAACAGCTGCACAGCTAAAAGCTGAAGATGCTGATTTCTAGTCAACATGTCCCTCATTCTGTTTGTTATTGATGAAAAAGTACTAATTCAATTGACAGGTTATTTTACTCATAATATGGAAAATATCTTACTATAAGTGAATTCATCTGCCAGTGGAACTAGGAACGTTTTCAGTAATATTTAGGAATAATTTACCTAAATATTTGTTGCTGAAAAGTTACACGTAAGTTTGTTTTTTTATTTCAACTGTACAAACATATTTACACAAGAAACTAGACAAAAATATTTGGTAAGATTCTTGTTTTTGCAATGCACATATTAAACTACATAAAGATTAAATAAAATTGCAACAAATTGAACTGAAATGAAAATAGATAAAATCTCAATAGGAAAATAAAAAAAAGTTAAACTGGAAAACATAAAAATACACAAAATTAAGTGAATTAAAATAAATTTAAAAATTTTATTTTAATTAAACAGAATGAGAGATGTTCACTAGAAATCAGCCTTTTTAGGTTTTAGCTGAGTAGCTTTTATTTTTTTATTTTATTTTGTTTTAGACAACAACAGTTGGCAAAATGTGTTTTTACAGTGCTCGGTTTGTCTGTTCTCAATAAAGCTAACTTTTTTTTTCATATGGCACTTTTAATTTCTTACTTAATGGAAATAACGCAGTTACAAACTGTTTTTTCTCTCCTTTAGCAGCATAGCGACAAACATTTGCACACATCTGTTATAGAAACTGTTGCCATTAGCATGTATACCCTCACGGTGCGTTTAAAGACGGCTCGGAAAAACACGATCCCACCTGTTAGCATCAGATTAAACCTTTGTGACGGCGGTCCAGTAGTTTTAGTTTTTTCAGACTTTGGTTCATTTTTAGGTGCAGAATTCAAAAAGTCTTGTGATTATGTTTATGTCAATTGGGCAGTGAAACAAGATAATCCTTTAAAATAATCTATTAAATTATTGTTGGTGTTTTGTCGCCATTTTGCGTGTCGTAATTTGCCCAAAGCTGACAAACTGCTTGTGTGGAGGAAAAAAATCCATTTCACATCAGTTAAAAAGGCTAAAAAATAGATTCATGATCACAAAAATAAAGGATATTACATCTATAATTTCAGTATGTTTTAGTTTTATAAACACATGATTTAGTTTCAGTTTATAGTTTTTTCCATTAATTACAATCAATGAACATTTTTGTCAGTTTTTGACAAAATGTTCATTAACTATAATAACTTTGTTATGGAGCTGGTTTGTATAAAAACACCCCATCTGGACTGAATTAATCTTGGTATTAATTTCTTTCATTTTTGTTTTCTGTCTTTGCCACTTTAATCCTTAAGTGACACGCTTAGCGGGATGAGCTGGTTGAAAGAGGAATCTACCAGCTAATGAGTCACGTTGTGAATAATGTGCTGATGGTTGAGGCTGAGCAGCTCCACTGGCGAGGTGATGCGCGGCGCGTTGTAGAGCTATGTGAATCAGACTGGCTGACTCAGTTAGCTGCTCTGACAGAAGTCCATTAAAGGAGCCGTGAATGGAGAGGAACTGTGTGTGTGTGTGTGTGTGTGTGTGTGTGTGTGTGTGTGTGTGTGTGTGCGTGTGTGTGTGCGTGTGTGTGTGTGTGTGCGCAGTCACATGAACCATCCAGTCTGTTTTGAGCTCCTGTGTTTGCTATTGAAGCCATGTGATGACTCTGTGTGTGTGTGTGTGTGTGTGTGTGTGTGTGTGTGTGTGTGTGTGTGTGTGTGTGTGTGTGTGTGTGTGTGTGTGTGTGTGTGTGTGTGTGTGTGTGTGATCCAGTTCTGAATCATCTGGCAGAGCAGCAGCATAAAGACTCTTTTCTTTCATGCAGCATTTAGAAAAGCTAATTCAGGATTTGTGAACAGGGAGGCTGTTGTGGTTCCTGTCCCGTTATTCTGGCTAAACGAGGTCACTGTACACAAATATTCAGTGTGTGTGAATGAATAGACGTCCTACAGCGGCCACACCGTCTCTTCTCAGCTGCTTTTTTACTCACTCTGATTTATGACTGAATTAACTTTTCCTGACAACGACACAATGACTGCAAGCCATTTCATTCTCTGTTAAAGGGCCGGTGTCGTGTTTTCCAGACGCACAGAGACGTTTTGTAGCACAGTAAAGTAGGGCTGAAAAACGTATCACAAAATAAGCGTTTCATATTGGTTAATAATATCAATAATTATTGATTAGTTTTTATGAATTACAGCCGAGCTAGTGGCGTGCCATTTCCTAGCAACAGGTCGTTGCTAGGTAACCAAAGAGTGAGTGAGTTAGTTGATTCCACCCAATGTGCTTAGCTAACAGTAGAGGTTGAGTGACTAAAGTTTTTCCTCTGTTTGCATCTCCCAGAATGCTGTGCGGTTCTGGATCAGAGTTCAGTGAATATTCTATATTTTAAATATTGAATATTCTGTCAGATGTATTATTATTGATATTGAACATGTGTCTGTCGTGATATATATCGTTATTGATTTATTGGCCAGCCCTACAAAAAGCCGGTTCACTATTTTACTTTCAGATATTATTAAAATGCTAAAAGTATCAAATATGACTTAAAACAGATCTGACTTTGTAATTTAATGCCTTGAAATTGGGCCTCTGTCTCTTTAAGAAGCTCCTGCTCTTTCTGAAGCTCCGCCTTCAGGAAGTCATCCCAACATGGCTCCTCTGTTAACCCCTTAACAACATTTATACCAGAGTTACCCTGAGAAGTAGCTCCTAACTTGAGCTTAGCAGGGGTTTGCTAATTGTTGCTGACTAGTCTGAAGGAGCTGAGTGGGGGAGGAGCTGTGCCTCGAAGGCGGAGCTAGGTCACAGCTGAATGGTTGCCATGGAGATTAAAGGATTTCTCAAACATGCATGAAAGAATCAGAAACATGCCAGGTTTGTTTTCGGTGAGGGAATAACATTATAACATGATGGAAAGATATAAAAAAAGGACTTTTACATAATACTGTCCCTGTAATATAGAACATTTCTAGAAAAAACAAGGAAATATGAGTTTGAAAAGTCAAACATTTTCAAGTTTTGAAACTCTGAAAATTTCTGAAATTAATCTCAAAATTTCTGAGTTTTTTGGCAGGAATATACTCCTTTTTTTGTGCGTAAATGCCAAAAATGGCCCTTATGCACCGTCATAGATTTTACATTCTTCTTTTAATTGTCTTTAATTGCTGGAAGCTGTTTATCAATAACAGCTTTATAAAGTTTCACACATCACTGTGTTGTAAACCATCCTGGATGGACGGCTTCGTCCTCTCAGACTCCATCATCAGCATATTTTTATTTATGAAGCTAGATATCCTCCTTCATGTTGGATTTTCTCTTTTTCTGAGAACTTATTTTTGCTTTTGGTGCCTAAAGTCTGGAATAAACTTGAAATCTTTTCAGTTTTCTGCTCCGTCTTGTTGAACTGTCTCAGGAATCATCTGCAGCTCAGCTCTATTCCTTTTTTCTCCTTAATTTCGACCCACTGGTGATAAATATCTGTTTGCTTTATAATAATCAAAGTGTGAAATGAAAACAAAGTTTCAGGGGGTTTGTGTGGTAACCACGGTAACCAGGACGCCCCCTGCCTGTGTGGGAGCGGCCTTACGTAACCGTTAAACACGACACTTTCTTGTGGGGGAACAATGGTGGGCGGGACTTCCTGTGATGTAGCCCGCGCTGTGCTGCCATTGGTCGGTTTTCTCAGCTAAATCACCGTTAAAACTTTCATAATATGAAGAGAGAGATGTCACGTTTGCGGCAGCAGGGTGATGGTGTTTATCTCCCGATCTGTTCCACTCGCTCTCCATCCTGCTAAAATCCTGTTAGCAGAAAGCGAGCAGCGTGTGATGGAGACGCGCTCAAAGCCGGTTTCCTGCTGAGGGCCGGGAGATTACACCACAAAGCTGCCGGTTAAACAGCAAACTCCCAGTCAGGAGGAGATAAAGGGGAAAAAAATATGGACCTATCTTTACATCAGCAGAAAACATTCAGCAGATCATCATTAAGTTTATAACATTTCAGCAACAAGGCAGTTCAAAGTGCTTCACATCATGAAAACACAGGACCCAGTTTTAAACACGTTCGCCGCTCTGTGCCGTCTCTGCGGTGGCTTCATGGGAGTCTTTATGGCTGGGAAGAGCCGTCTGCTGCTGCTGGAGACGGCAGCGACCGGGCCGCTCAGACGGAGCGCAGACAGCCAGACGAGTAGAGTCAGTCTGTCCAGCAAGCTGAATGTGGCGCTACTCTACTGGACAGCTCTGCAGTTAGACTGGAAACCAGTGACTGGAGTGGGAGTGAACCAAACAATGACTGGGCTAAATAGGCTGGGAGGCTTTAAAAAAGCCTCATTTTAGTCATTAAAACACCAAATATACCTTAATATGCATTACTGTGCATTAGTTATGCATATTTCTGGGCATAATAATGAATATTATTAATAAAATAATCAGACAAATGAAAATGGCAAATTCTGCAGATTTTCAACTTTATTTTATACAAAATTAGAAATAGGGCTCCAAATAAAAATGATCCTAATGGTTACTCATGATATTTAACATTGAAAATGATTTTTGGTTTAAATACTTAAACATTTTGTGACAATATTAGAAATGCATTAAAAGATGCAAATAAACAAATAATTTAATTACTTTTTAAAATAAGACAAATATTTTGTCGACTGATGCATGTTTATTCTAAAATATATATATTACATTTTTGGCTTGGTTTTGGCAGTTTTGGTTATTTCACAGCGATTTGTCCTGAATGACACCAGCACCGCTAATCCACCTCCTTTGCTTTTGCTGCTCTCCTTTAAATCTCTGCCTGACATAAAAGAAATTCCTGCGAACTTTAATCTTTCATTGTGCGAATCTCGTTTCCCTCCTGATGGAAATCCTGACCTGCCGTATCTGGAGGGAGCAGCAGGTGTTTGCAGAACCCGACCGGCTCCCAGACGGTCCGGTCCAAACAGCAAACAGACGGCCTGCTGGGAGAAACTTTCATGCTAAGCATGCAAACATGGCCGCCTTTCATGTTCTCAACAGCAGCTGCTGCAGGGAGCCGAAAATATCAGATTGTGACATTTACTGAAAACCGGAATTAGAAGGAAAAATAAAAAAGTTCTTTTTCTGTTCTGGTTACCTTCAGCCGAGGAGAATAAAGTTGTGATTTAAAGTCAGCGGACGGGAAAGCTCCAGAGGAAGCTGATTAGCCCAGGATGGCAGCTCTTCCTGAACACACCAGGAGGAAAGTTAAGCTTTAGCTTAGCCAAGCGAAGCAAAACCTCAACGTCTCCCTGCTTCCTCCCCACAGGGGAGCGAAGCAGCAGCAGCTCCTGAACGTCCAGAACAAAAATGTCTCCGTCCAGACGGATCAAATCATTACGACCTGCACTGTCCAAACTGTATGCTATATGCCAAAAGCCCCAAGCTTTAACTATGCAGGGGCCACATTTTAATTCTTTTCACCAATTAAAAAATATGTTACAAAATAATATTCACTTTTTTACCTGCACAACAATAAATAAAAGTTAATATTTTACATTTGACTTAATTTTTTTACAGTTATTTTGCGTTTTTTTTTATTCTCAGGAACAAAAGTAAGAAACTTTGCCATATTTAGCCAAAGATAATGGATGGATGTGAGTAAAAACTTGCTAGATTAAAAGAAACTAAACTGAACATATTTTTAAGAAGATGTAAACTTGCCATGGAAAATCTCATCCTTAAAGAATAAAAAGTGTGGGAGAGCAAATTTGTACCATTCTTGGATCGCGGTTATGGGCCACACATAACTAATCCAGGGGCCACAAACGGCCCCCGGGTCCCACTTTGGACCCCCCTGCTCTACCCAGAGACGTTTTCTTCTCCATCTCTGACGGTTCAAACTGCGATATGTTATTCATCTGAGCGCCTCCGCTGGTATTGTTCTGAAGCTAAAGGTTTTTATTGATTTAACACGAACCCCTTCTGACTGCAGCCTGATCCTCCAAGCTAAGCCTTTTCACGAAACACTGCACACTTAGTGTCCCGCATGCTCCAAGGTCAATAAAAGCCTGCAGACTGAAAGGCGATGGAGGAGGCAGTGCTCTGCAGACAAAGTTCAAAGAAGGATTTTCTTTTTCTGTGATTAAAGATGTGCGTCGGAGTTCTGTTTGAAAGGAAAATAAAACCTTGGTTAATATTTGGTGTTGGAGGGAAACGGTTGACTTCTGCAGAGGCAGCTACTCTGTTTTAGTTCAGAGTTTATTTTATATTCACAGCAACCGCTTTCTTTTTTTTACTTTAATTTCTATCAGAAAACAGAGTGAGCTGATTGAACACAAACTCATCCTTGTGAAAAAGATTTTATCTTTAAAGTAAATAAAAACCCAACCCTAACTTTCTTCTGCTCATTTTTCCTCTTTTTTGCTTTTTAGTCTGGAAAAGAAAAATAATTTTACACTATTGAAAACCAAAAATGTATCTAATTGTTGCAGTAAGCCCTGTTTGACTCGTTTTCTGCTTTTTAGCGAATAAATTTACTGTAAAACATTGACATTTGCACAGAAATATAAAGATAGAAGCCATAAAGTTCATCTGCAAACGAAAGTTAATTTTGGGGTTAGTTTTTCTATAAAAGAAACTTTACTTTAGAAATATTGTCCAGTTCTGCAAGAAAAACTTGTTTTCATGACTTTTATTAAAAGGAACTTAAACATTTCTGAATTTAATTGCTTTGCTGGTTCATTGGTTTTCTTTTCAAATTATAAATCAGTAATTTAATCCTGTAATGTTTGGGTAAAGCCTCATGAACATGAAGGATTACACTTTTAAATTGACATTGTTTAAAATGTCTTTTTTACGACATATTGACATGAAGCAAGAAATCACAATCTGTCATAAATATGTAATAACATGTATCAACTACCAAACTTTAAAACCTTTATCTGTTTTCATCACCATGACATTTGCTGCCATTATCAAAGTCTACTCAAGTACTGAGTAACTGATCCAATTATCAATCATTTAATATTTCAAAATTACATCATCAGACGGACCAAAATATAAGGTTAAATGGATTTTTTTATATTTTAAGTACGAAAATGACAATAATTTATATGAGTAACTTAAAAATAACAAAATCAGGCAAAAGAAAAACCTCAATCAATCAATCAGTCAGTCAGTCAGTCAAGTAAGTTTATTAGTACAGCACATTTCAGCAACAAAGCCGTTCAAAGAGCTTTCCATCATAAAAACACAAAAAGAATTTAATTTTTACCATCGTTTTAAAAGCAGCTTTGACCAGGTCAGTTTTAGTCAGTGTTTCAGCTCTTTTGCAGTTTTCTTTGTAGATTTGTGGTGCATAGAAGCTGAATGCTGCTTCTCCATGTTTGGTTCTGGAGATGCAGAGCAGAACCAGAAGGTTGATCCAACAGCAGCAGATCTTTAAGCCGTTCAGTGATCATAAACTAATTTTAAAGTCTATTCTCTGATCTATGAAGACACTGTTGCAGTAAGTAATGATACTGGATCTCATTGAGACATTAGACCTCTGGTCTTGGAAATGTTCTTCAGGTGACAGAAGGCCAACTTTGTAACCGTCTTTATGTGGCTCGGAAGGTTCAGGTCAGAATTTGTCCTGATTTTTAGTTTCCAGCTGTAGTAACTGAAGCTCCAGATCGTTTCTCTCCAGGTCCAAACATAACAGCTGATCGGGTTACTGCGCTCCTGAGGATCCGTTTACAGCGGTGTCGTTGATTGGTTGGGTGAGCTGCTGCTGTTTCCCCAACGTTACGTAGATTCAGAGGGAAAAGGATTCGCTGACAGGCGAACAGCTGGAAGCGGAGCACGCTCAAAGCCTCGTCGTCTGCTTATTATTCCAGCCTTTCTCTTTTAAATCTGAGTCGCAGTATTGGATAAATCTCATCTCCCCACAGCAGAAAGCATCCTCCCAACACGACCACAAGCCGATAGTCAAACAGACGAACACTTCCACATGCTGACCCAGGCTCATTCAGCTAATGTGTGTCTGCAGCAGCCCGTGGTTAATAACTGTGTTTGTTCTCTCTGCAGATGCCGGGTCGGGATCGGGAGACGATGGTAAGATTACTCACGTCATCCGTCCTCCTACACCTCCTCTGCTCCAGCTCTGCATACGCTGCTGCTGCTCTCTTTATGTTCTCCTCTGTGACACGAAAAGTTTTATTTTTCTCACGTTGAACACAACTTTACGTCCCGATAAATTTAATCTGTGTGGTTGAAGTCATTAAAGCTCTTGAGACTTGCATTAATTTGCTGCAATGGTTCGGTTACCTGCTTTTCAACAAACTCCTGTGAAAAATCTGACTTCAAAATCTGATGACAGTTTCTGACGCTCAGATTTTCGCTCAAACTCTGATGAGACGAATCCGCGTTTCATAAAACACCAACACGGCCCACACGCAAAGCCATTCATATTCATCTCCATGGCAACTACCACGACATACCGGTCCGCTAAGTTAGCATGTTAGCATGTTAACTGTTTTTGCCCACTTCAAAATAAGAGCATGACTGTAAAAGGCTAACTACCTGAAGAATTTAATAACCAAAACTTTAACATCGATTTCAAACTTTATTCAACTGAAAGTTTACAAAACAACAAAGTAACTTTAGGGGAAACTAAGTGCGCTTAACATTATGAAAATTATCAAATGCTGCTAAGCTAAAAATGAGTCCTGGTATTAGTGTGCTAGCAGAAGTATACCCTCTGTTTTAGTCATATTATCGGAGCGCCTGAAGATGGAGTCCAGCTGTAGTCCCTGGCTGATTGCTCTAAAATCAGGGCTGATGTTTTTCTCATTAGCTTTCTGAGTTAGCGACGGTTTCTTCCAAAGAAAAGCTGCAGCCGGAGTAGCTTTGCATTAAAACAACCCTCGATGTTTCTGAGAACCTCACAGTGAGAGGTTCACCAGATGAAATGAAGCTTTTGAGTAAATTAATCCTTTAGAATTTATTAGCAAAAATTAATTTAGGAGAAGCTAGGTTCGCTAAGCGTCTTCAAAGTTAGCAAAAGTTAAAAATGAGCTGGAACTGGAGCTGATCCACAGCCGACACATTGTGATGAGTTTTGTATGCATTTCTACAGCTTTCACATAAACTAACAAGTTGCTTTTAAACCTGGTCGAGCATCAAATGTTCATGTTTTATGTACAGATGTGTTGCGGCTGCAGGTGAATGCTAATGTGTGATGGGTGTATTAGCCGACATGTCTGGCTCCTGATGCAGCCGGTGTCAGTCGACCGGCTGATTACGCTGCGTTTGCTCGGATGAAGCAGCTTCTCATTTGCTCGGCCTTGTTGCAGTTGTTAAACATGGAAGGTGCTTCTTGTTTCTGCTGCAGACTGTTCACACCGAGGGAGGACATGACGCTGCTCACAGGTTTATTTCATGACCTCGATTATTTTCTGATCGCTTGGCTTCATTTCGCACCGTAATGCAGAAGGAAGCAGGGAAAAGGTTGTTGAAACATTTAAGTTCTGAAGTCTCTACAAGGTAATGGTTTTGTTTTAGGTCTCGGCTATTGTTAAACTATTCTCACAAGGAAACTATTATCTTAAGATCTGGATCTGATGAAGGTATGGAGCGATTTAAGACGGGATGTGTGAGTTTTCAGTCTCAGGAAAGCTTCTGGTCGGTAAATCTTCGTAAAGGAAAGGAATGATGAATGGATGTGAAGAGGAATCAGAACATTGGCGGGAGGAGGCACCGGATGAAAGATGAGAAGCATAAGGGAGGACGATATATTGGATTGTTTTGTGGTTGAATTAGATTTAATGGTAATGAAATGAATTTGAGTGAACTGGACAGAATGGTTCTCAGGTGGAAAAAGGTGAAATATTCCCTCTGGGTCAGGGAGCGAGTTTTGCTTCATGGAGAATCAAATGTTTAAACCTCTAAATTCAAGAATTCAACCCTCACATGTGGATCACAACTTAAGGTTCAAGATCTTGATTATAAAAAGATCAAATGAGTTTCCTTGGAGAACTTGATGGATAATTTCTCCATCTCCTGGTCATTATTTAGGTTCTTTCTTAAGGTTTCAGAGATAAACAGTTTAAATTGAATCCATCTTTGTAGTAGACTTATGTGGCTTTGGTTTTACTATATAGAGTAAAAAGACTCTTTTTGTGTCATTCCACCATGAAGCAATGATTCCTGTTTAGTCCACTTTAATCCAACTCCAGTCCGCTTGTGTAGAAAGTCCGGTTCATTTGATTGCTAATCGACCAAAAACTGAACTCTGGTTCGCCTACAAACCTCGGTCTCGGTTCGGTTGACACGAACTCTGGTTTGGTTTGAATGTATATGTGAACGCCAAGTGGACCTGATACTGCTCCAAAAGCAGGAAGAAGACTACAGTGCAGGGCATTCTGGGTAAATACAGCCAAAACAAACGTGCTAGCATAGCACTAACAGGAGAAATGACTCGTGGTCTTTTACTAAAAACAAAAAAGAAATCCTACCATCGCTGAAATCCGACGACGCTTTACATTTTGAGTAGAAGGAAGTTGCGCTCAGTGTCTACAGAGGTTTTAGTGTCGTTACCTCCAGTGGCTCTTGGTGCAGCGCCCCCACAGGCGAGGAGGGGAACAGGTTGGTTTGACTCAGAGCAGAGAGAAAGGGAACCACAGCAGCTGGAAATGTAACAAATGTTGCAACTTTTCCCCCAACTGAACCAAATCTACCGCACTATCAAGTGTGAAAACGGCCTTAGCAGCTACAGGGAAATCCCTGGTGACCAGAGTGACCCCGGTCCTAACCCCGAGTTATAACATAAGTGTTTACTAGAGCATTCAACTGGGTCACAAAGCTCCTCCACAAAGAGCTTTGTGAGCTGACTTCAGTTTCTGAAACTTGATGCGGTCTGAGAAACTGGCCTGTTTTGGCGAATCAAATGGTCTGCATAGAAATTAAACATGTTAAAGTTAACGGGTCCCATAGACCGTTAGCGACTCCGACTGTCCGACCGATAAACCAGGCGTGTGTTTAGTTCAGAGCAAGGGGATGTTATGAATGAGACAGGAAGTGAGCTATGTTTCCATCCAATTTGTCTTGCAAATTCTGAATGAACTTTTAAGGTGTTGCAAAAACATAAAATATGAATTTGTTGTGTAATAAGCGTAATCTAATCAGATGTTGACGCTACGCATGGCTGTAAGAAACAGGAAGGAGAGGTTGCAAACTAGCAACAAAAACGCATCTTGAAATGAAGAGAGTCCCCCCCCTCCGATTTGGAGGTTTGTGCCTCTGGTAAGGCACAGAATTTTGCTACATTAAATACTTGTATAATAAATATTTAACTTTTTTTTTGCAAAATTGAGGAAGTTGTTTCAAATTTTTCTGTTTCTATCAACCTTTTCTGTGACGCTTCAAAATGTGTCAATATGTTAGAAAAACAGACGGCTAAAATCAGCACACATGCTGATATGCCGCAGTTTATTTGCATATGCAGCTCCTGTGTTAGCTGTGGTGCGTTTGAGCTGCATGAGACTTGAACACGAGAAAGAGAAAGATTGAAAGAAGAGATAGAAATGGAACGGAGCGATAGAGAAACAAAAACATGGTCTGAGGCCGAGGGGCTGCTGATATAAAAGTGCTGCAAAGCTGATAACAGAGGAGAGGAAATGTAAGGCTGAGATTAAAACACATCCTCCACGTTTGTGAGCTGGACACATGGAGGCAGGAGCAGGACGAGCCCACTCATTGTGACGCCAGCGTTCCCATCATGCTTTGTGATGCTGCGTCGCTCTGAGGTTCCCGTCTTAATGAAACATTAAAGGAAACGGAGCATGCAGGCTGAAAATACTCAGCAGCAAAGTTAAAAATCAGTTATTTTCTGCTTGGGCATTGTTTTCAGCTAAAAATGCAGTGACGTTGTAGAGCAATGTTTAATCTATAAAACATTACAGTTTTATAGCATCTCAGGATTTCGCTCTGCAGATTTTAATTAGTTGCCTTCTAAAGTTTTAAAAAATTTTTACCTTGAAGGATTCTTCAGAAAACCAGGAAAACGACGATCAACCCTGACCATCCTCTTCATGTGACTGTCTTCAGTCAGAGGCTTCTTCAGAGTCTCTGTAAGACAGACTGCTATTGGAGCTCTTTCCTCCCAACAGCCATCACTGTCTACAACAACTTAGAAGAATCTGAATTAATGAGTTACACCAACATTTAATAAAAAAAATTAAATTACATCATCAGACTGATCAAAAATATAAAGTTAAATGGAAATGTTGGTATTATAAGGACCTAAACAACAATAATTAACACAAGTAGCAAAATCAGCCATAAGAAAAAAATGTTTCCAGATCAGTTTCTTTCAATAAAAAACTTATGAAACTTTAACAAAACCAGCAGGTGTGTGTTTGGTGAATTTTGGTTAAAACATGTTTGTTTTTCTTCTACTCAAGTAAAAGCAGAGATACTTCATAATAAAATTACTCGAGTAAAAACACTCCTAAAGGGCGAATCGATCACTCAGGAGGGAAACAGACAATTAGGAAACAACAGCTGAGGGGCAGAGAGTGTGTTTCTGCACCAGAGGAGGAAACAAACAGCCTCGGTCCGCACAGAGCGGCAGGAGAGGTCAGCGCGGGCGGAGGAAGCCTGCTGGTGCTTTACGAGCCGGGGGAGAAGGTTAAAGCAAGAGGTTGTAAAATATGGCTTTGAGGGAAGCAGCAGTGGAGACCCATCCTGCTGAAAATCAAATATATTTTAACGGCATGCCATAAATCCACACACATAAACCGGGATAAGCCAGGAAGTTGCCAGTTTCATTGGCTGCAGGCAGTTTGTGTGTGTCTGTCTGTCTGTCTGTCTGTGTGTGTGTGCGTGTGTGTGTGTGTGCGTGGAGCAAAGCTGCAGAGCATGCATGGCTGCATTCATGCTTCAGAGTGTGTGTTCTCTTATTTTTTTCTACATCAGATAAGTGAGAACAGGAGTCAGCTGTGCAGAGCGGAGAGCCGGCGGTCATGAGAGCGGTCACATGGTCCGCGTCAGACGCTTGTGCAAATCAAATTGTACAGTGGAGGGGAAATTGAGTTTCGCTCACATGATCTCTGTTGGGAGAAAAAACGACAAAAGCTTCAAACGGAAGGAGGTTTCTGAAAATTCACAGATTAAAAGAAAACAACGTTAAGTCAAGACTGATTCTCTTTGAGGCTAAAAAAAGACACACGGCACATAAAAACATTATAATGGAAGACGAGTGTGTTTATTATCTGTGTGGTGGGTGTCCAAACTGTGGCTCGGGGCCATTCGTGGCCCTTCGAGTGAATTTGTGCGGCCCCCAACTGCATTACAAGAAGGATGTCTTCAGTCATGTAGTAACTAATTACACTGACTTGATTTTTGGAAAAGGTGTACTTTTAGGAGTACTTTTACTATGCTGTACTTTGAGTACTTTTATTATGAAGTATTTTTACTCTTACCTGAGTAACACTTCTGGATTTTCTATCCAGTGGGTGAAAAACAAACATATTTAAACCAAAAATCCACCAGACTCAGACACACACCTGCAGTTTAAGTTTCATCAGTTTTGGTGTGTTGTGGTGGTGCAGGGGTTCAGCACAACCTTAGACCTCGACACGGCCATCACGGGTTCGATTCCCGGCCTGGTGACCTTTGCCGCATGTCTTCCCCTTCTCTCATTACCTGCTTTCCTGTCTATTTTCTATCAAATAAAGGCCACTAGACCCAATAAAACCTTTAAAAAACCAAAAAGTTTCATCAGTTTTATATTGAAAGAAACTGATTTTGTAATCATGTCATTTAAATTATTTTCATTTTGATCTTTCAAACACCAAATTTCCACTTAACTTTATATTTTGCTCCATTTTATACAATTTTAAAAATATTAAATGATTGATAATTTGATCATTTACTCAGTACTTTAGTAGACTTTTTAGAAAATATTTTTTTACTCGAGTAAAAATTTCAACCTATCAGTGCCGTTAAAATCAGGTGAATAAGTTTTTTCACTCAGTAAATCCTTAAAGAACATGGCAGCGACGGATGTAACAGTTAAATAAGATGTTATTTTTATCAGCCATTAAATCGGCGTGATGCAAAAACTGTTTCCGTTGCAGTTTTGTAAAATGGCTGAAAAACCGTCTCATCCAGCGCAAAAGCTTCTCATCAAGAAAATGTTTATTTTAAATTGATGCACTACCAAAAAGTGAATTCATTTTTGTAATTCCAGTTAACAGAAACGCATCTGATGTTGCCAACGCAGCGACTTTACTGATATATTCAGCAACTTTTCAGACCAAAAAAATGTTTTTTTTAAAATGTCGTCAGTGATCAGGCAGATCGGATCATAAACATGGTGGGATCCTGGCTAAAATATAAAATCACAGAGGAATAAATTTAGCTGCACCTGGACTTTCACCTTGTTTTATTGGACTGGTCCAACGGCGTGAAGCTGCCGTCCATCACAGGACCTCCATCTTGTTTTTATTCATTTCCTACTGCAGAGGAATATTGAGTCTCATCGACTATTCCCACTTCCATCTCCTTTCCACAAAACTAGAACCAGAAGTGATTAGATTTCATTTCCCTCCAATGTTTGGATCTCATTTTTATTGATAAAAAATATGAATATGTTTTTTCATAGTTCTGGTCAATAATGCATGAATTTTCATTTATTTTTTCTGTTGAGGAATATTTGTTGAAAAATCTTTGTCAACAAAAGCTACCAGATTAGTTTTGTTAGAGCAGCACAGTTTCTGTTATTCCCACTTGGATGTCTGAATAAATATGTTGCCATTAATAATAACATTTAAATGCCTTTCAAACAGGAGAATATTCAAAAACAGCCCAGTAATGTCATTAAAACCTGTAGAGGAATCAATTTGGGCCTTATCTGTCTCCGTAGTTGTTGAAGAAAACAAACCATCCATCCTTCCTGTACAAACAGCCCATTCAGACCAAATTAATCACGACCCGTTTAGGAAGAACTCGCCCTGTAGAACCTCTGTTAATTATGCAGCTTTAAAGCCCCCAGATGTGCGTCCAGCCTGAGTTTTTCTTGGCTTATTAATGCCTATAAACATCATTTGATCCGAGGCTCTGGTTGTGAGTCAGCAGGACGCCGCCGCCGGCAGCCTGACCTGACCTGACCTGACTTCAGGTCCGATCCCGACGCTCATCCAAACCAGTCGCTCTGTCAAGGGCAGAGCCGCCATTTCTGCAGTAAATGGTAAAAAACGTCTCCATTACTACTCCTCAGTGGAGTCTAATTACCAGTGTTTACATCCAGCCCTAACCTCTCGCTGCATTTCCTGTGGAAAAATAACTTTTAAATGTAACATGAAGATCTTTTTCTCTGTCTCCAATGTTTGTGTATATTTATTTTTGGTGCCTGTTGACTAATGAAAAGATGAGCAGAGTATTGGGGCCTAATTGAAATACAATAGCCTGACTGGGGTAATTAATCCAATGATCAGACCCACAACGCTATGGATTTGCCAGCACTTCATTAGTTTGAATTAAGGAGCGAGGCTCCACTGTGGTGCGATTATGAATTCAATATCAATTGATCTTCCTCCGTTGGAAGCAGCCCAGAAATAACCTTATGAGGAAGCAAAAAATAACACTTTATTGTTTTATTGGCTTTTAAAAGATGGTCGATGAATCTTAAGGTGCCCACAGCCCCTACATTAAGAAGAAATGGAAGAATAAATTGGCTAATTTCTGCGTCTCTAGTGGATTTCAAGCATTCAGGTTAATACAGAGGGATCCATGGTTAGCTAAACATGTGCTGTAATTTTTCTATTAACCTAAAAGTTGTTTGTGATTTGTAAAAACTCACAATAACTCCAAAAATCACATATCTTTATTATATTTTTCACCTGTGCAACACATGCTAGGCTAATGACGCGGGTTGATTATAGTGGACTGGACACCATTAGCTACAGCTAACGTCATTACCTGGAACTAACAGTATTAGCAGAGCTAACATAAAGTCAAATCAAACTGGAAGATAATGAATGGATGTTTAAAGTCAAAGTTTTTGTAACAAACTATTTTAACATATTTGAGAAACTGTTTTGATCCTGATGCTAACTGTAAACTGCTTGTTAGAAACTGGAGCTCTTTGTAGCATACCTTCTCCTTCTGGGTTAGCATTTCCATAAAACTGCTGCAGCACAAACACCGGCTTTTTTGGCCGACTCTCTTCCTTTTCGTCTATTTCCCCTCATCATTTCTGCATTGCCTTCTATTTCAACTCACTCCGGTTCAAACTGAAGGGCTGAAGGTTAGTTAATGCAGTCTGCCACAGCTTTACATGTGGCCCTATAAACTCCAGAAGGACACATGATAGAAATCATTATATTATCAACTAAATCAAAGCAGTTTTTCTCAATTTCATGCAAAATCAACAGATTCCAAGCATGTTTTTGCGGTAATTCATAATTATGAGTTTATTACAAACTTTCTGCAAAATTGTTCAGACATCAAATATAAGCGAAGCTAATTCCCACCTGCAGGTGGCAGTGTTTCTTACTTCCACTGCTGCCTCAGACATGCTTGATGTCAGGTTGTAGTCTGGGATCGACGTGAAAAGTGGCAAAAAGTCACGTAAGCTTAACTATCGCAAAATTCCTTTCAAATCTTTTTAAATTTGCACCACAAAATCACAAAACAATCGTAAAATGCTGGACGGACAAATCAGGGTGAAAAGACGTTGATATTTCAACAGTTTCTTCATAGGTTTTATCAATGCATTCTGCCACAACCGGCCCTTTAACAACATTCATTTCCATTTTTGTGGCTCAAAGTGAAAATGAAGTTTTCACTCCTTAATTAGAGCTAGCTAACTAAGGGGTGTTAAGGTGTTAGCCAAGGAGCTACAGCCTTTAGCAGGAGCTATATGTTAACGACTCTGCGAACTTCTATCCACTACTTAGTGCTTTCTATGTTGTACATCGTAGGAGCTAATCATTTCAATCTAAGCAACAGAATGAAATAAAATAGAAAGCGAGCGTTAAGGTAGCAGCCTGACCTTTGGTTCCCCTGGTGATCGCTCCATCTAACGGCCTCCAAAGTGGCGAGCTGCTGCCCCAGTCACACAGCTATCGCTATGGTAACCACGTTAGAGGTTTAGGGAAGTGAGTAATCTAATCTTCCCACTTTGTGGCACAGCGATAAGGCTCACCACCACCAGCCCACCCATATCTGGGTGTGTGTGTGTGTGTGTGTGTCGTATTCGGTTATTCTACGCTGCAAATCTCCCTCACACTGAAAGCCTATGGAGCCACTTTGTTCCCGTTAATAAGAGGAAGACTCCGGTTGAAAAGTCCGAACCGGCTGAAGTTGACATTTGGCATCGATGTCGTCAGCATTACGGCAGAACTTCAGCCTTAAATAAGTTTAACATTTTCATACAGATGACTGATTGCTCATCTCTGCATTCATATCCGGCCGTCATATGACTGCATTTGTTTTTAAAAGATGAGATGTCTGCAGAGGAATGAGACAGATGACTGGAGGTGTATGAGACATTTATTTGAGTAACTTTTTGGAAAAAAGTACTTTTATCTTTTATCAGAGTAATATTATTATGAACTAATTCTACTTGAGTAAAATTTCTATCTACTTTACTAAATCAAGAACAAACAAGTTTCAACCAGGAATGCAGACAAACAGACACACACTCAATTTATGTCTGAGTGAGACATCCTGTTTGTACTCCAGCTTTGTTGCTCTAATGTTAATTTCCATCCCTCCCGTCCGTCCATAAATTCATGAGGAACTTTAGCCAAAGTAAAACTTCTTAACTTTCAGTTTGTGAAAATGTGTTAGTGATGTCTAAGAACAATCAGCTTCAGTGCTGGCGGATAATGGCCTTATGTAGATATTAATCGATCAGATCAGCTGGTTAATCGATCAGATCAGCTGATTAATCGATCAGATCAGCTGGCTAATCGATCAGATCAGCCTCGGTCCTCGGAGGTCGGAGGGCTCCGTCCTTTTGGTTCCCATCATCATGTTTGGATGTAAATGTGGATTTTCCAAAGTCTCTTTCCTGCTGATGTGCGATAATAAACCAAAACACAGACCCACTGTTGCCATGACAACCCCTCATCTTCAACAAAAGGAAGAATACTCAACCCAAAGCACCAACAGGAGTGAAATTACAGCGTGATGCAAAGTCTCTGATTGTTCTGCAGTGTTTTTTGATTCCTGATGAGGTAACAGTCAGATACTGACTGCTCAGGCATAACCGCGTTATTTACTGCGATTTCTAGAAGCGCTAATAGAAACAAGCAGCAAAATGAATGGAGGAGGTGTTTTAATGAGCTGTTCATCCTTAAATACGCCATTAAAAAATAAAAAAAGCAGCATATAGGCTTGTCGATCCCATTTAGGAGATTGCGTTTTAATTCCATCAGATTTGAGCTAATGGCGCTGAAATGAAGATTGTTGACGGGGAAAACGAAGCGGCTTGTGAGTTCACTGCGGCACCGGCGAGCGGGCCTTTTATTGAAACACAGAGCAGAGCGCGGAGCAGCGGCTCGGCCGATAAGCCTTTCTTTTGGCACGGGGGATAACGGCGTAATCTGGGCCGAGAGGGAGAGGATCTGCAAATGAGATGGAGGCAAAGTCGTTAGATCCCTTCATCCAGCAGGTTCTGCGCCTCCATTCCCATCTCTCACCTCGCCTGCTTGCTGTTTCTTTATCTCTCCATGGGAACGTATCCAATCATGCCACTCTGAAATTATTACTGAGATTTCCTCTATCGCTCAGAGTGTGTGTGTGTGTGTGTGTGTGAGATGAATTAGAGAGAGGTTCAGGCCGGGTGTCTGAAGAGTGTGACGGACGCTGATGAGAGCCGCCGGGTCACCTTTCGGTCCAGCCCTCACTCCTGCCGGCTTCAGGGGATTTCATTGTCTTTTTTTTTTCATTTCTTGAAAATAATGGAAGCGGGGCAGAGAGAGAAAACCCGTCAGGGGAGCGGTGAAGGATCGCTGCGAATCGAGGCAGATATTGGGCTGGGAGAGATGGGAGGATTGGGATTATACTCTGTGTGTAATAGCAGGATTTGGCTGGGATTAAAAGAGAGAACAGAGGAGTCTGCTGGGAAGTTTAGGAGGGAATGTCAACGATTCGTGTGCGTCAGAGAGCAACTCAGCATGAATATGCAGCAGGTTCATGTTGACAGAAAACACTCCAGATAATAAAACAACCAACAAGCTTCCAGGTTAAACATCAACATTTCAAACTGGATCATTATGCCCCTAATCCGTCATGACAGACAAACAATTCTTCTCTCTGCTTTTGCTTTTTCAGTCATTTTACCTTTAAGGTCTAAACTTCTCTAAAGGTTATTTCTTTTGGAGAGTTTTCCAACTTCATAGTTGTGGTGGAAATTTACTACATATTGACATCTGCTGATCATGTTATATGAAATGCTTGTGAATTCTCACCAAAAGAACGATTTGGGCTACATGTACAAGGCTGGGAGTTGTTTTCTACAGCTGCATCTGAACCAGACCGCCTCGCCCCTTGTGTTCAATTTCTTATCCTTGGTATAAAAGTCATGTGTTGTCTCTGCCTGGCAGAGCTTTTCACCCAGACCTGCTTCATTATTGATTCTCCTACAATCTCTCTGTATTGTGCACAATATATGAATAAACCTGATGGACTGATTTCACCTGACAGTACTTGGTAAAATAGTTTTTTCCACAACAGTCCTGTAGATTTGGTCTGATTGGGACCAAACCCTCAACATTTTTTTACGTTTTCTGCTGCTGTAGTTTTTTCTCTTACCCTTACCTAAACTAATTGAGAAACCTGTTCCCCTCCTCACCTGTGGGGGCGCTGCACCAAGAAATACTGAAGAAAACGACAGAAACCTCTGAAGACACTGAGCGTAGTTTTCTTCTTCACATCACTTCTGCCGTCGCTTACCTTAGTCTCCACAAACCTCTCTCCTCCAGCAGCTACTTCTTCTTCTACTGGGTTGATGAGTTGGAGCACTGCTGCCACCTGGTGGCCGGAGGCTTGTTTATTCTGATTCTAAAACGTATTTCTACTTTTCCACTTCTCCACTACTTAAAAAGTGTTGGTCCTCAGTTCCTGCCGTTCATCCTGGATGTTTTTGCTGTGACTCTGTCATGGTGTCCACCTTGATTTTCCTTCAGTTTCTGTGTCTCAATGACCGATTATTAAAACCAATCATGGTTTAAGTCATCTCCAGATCACCAGCTAAGCTTTGACAGCGTTGTAATGGCGTTAAATATAAACTACAGCAAACTGAACGCTGAAATTAAAAGAAAACCAATGTAGCCCACCTTTTTTGCATCCTCCTTTAAACCTTTTTTTTTTTAAAGTTTTCAAATGATTTATCAGTTTCCATCTGAAAAACCCGACCTCTGCTAATAAAGCAGGTTTAGCTGCTGCTTCAGTTTCCAGCTGTACGGACAAAAAGGAGGGAAGAATAAAGAAGAGAAATAATGAAGGCGGGAAGAGGAGATGGAGGGAAGAACAGAGTAATAAGAGCTGTACCTGTTTCAGCTGCTCTCTTTGGTGGCTGCAGAAGAACATTTTCTCATTATCTCCTCCATAATTGCAGCCGTTATTATTATTCTGCTGATGTTCGGCAAGGCAGTAAAACCCAACCACTGAGCTTCATATGGATCCAATATTCACAGCTCAGGTTTAATATCCTCTGGACAGCTTGTAGCTATTTGTTGGTTTGTCACTGGCTGATTTACGCCAGCCATTTATTCAGTCCGCATTGAATTGATGGTGAGGCGGATAATCTGCAGCTGTTTACCTGAACGGATCGATGAAGTTTCTCTGATCATAACTTCCACAGTACACAAAAAAAAGATAAATAAATATGATCACTGATCAAATGGTTGAGTTTTTTTTCCCCACATTAAACGGCAAAATGTTTCAACTTTTTGCCAATGATGAAGCAGAAACAACCAGAAGCTTCAAACTGGACCTGGATTTAATCCCAGCTCTTATGGCAGTGACAGATTAAACGCTACACATTCAGCCGCTCATGCTCTCACGCAACTAATCCGACACTCAGTGTGGTGACCTTTGACCTTATGTGCATGATCCTGGGGAAAAACGTCAAAGTTGACTGTTCAGGAGGGTTTTTCAGTAGCTAGTGGTATGTTCAAGTTGATCTTCATTTTAAAGGTCTAGAATATGTCCAGATTTTTCAGATTAGGAATTAAATTACATGTAGTATTTTTTAATGATTCTTTCCTCCTTCATTCTTTCCATTTGTTTCATTTTGATTGTGAGAAATGCCATGAAATTAAATAATAGCCAAAGAATTTGGCCATTATTATAGTGTGAAAAAAAACCTCCATGATGCAGCGAATAAAACAGACTTGACTAAATGAATCCATCAACAAATTAAAGTTTTCTTCTCAGATCTACTGAATGATTCTGCTGCTGAAACTCAGTTTTATTACGTTTAAGCAGTTAAACATGCTTACACTAAATACCATGTTGGTATGGCATTTTGTTGGTTTAGGACTTTAGCATTAGCCAATGCTAATGTTTGAGTAGTTCTTTAGGGTTAGCGCAGCTAGCCTTTTAGCTAGCGGTGCCCACCACTGCAGACTGAGAACGTCCCTTCATAAAAGCAGCATTCAGTGGCGGCTTGAGGCCTCCAGGTTCTCCAGACTCCAGTCCGGTCCATCCGATCTGTTGGATCCAAAGTCCAATTCGTGGATCTAATGGAGTCCAGGTCCAGCTGGATCAGGATGTTTTAACCACAGAAACGGATCGGGGCAGCGTTGTTCATAAGGTTATGCTGTGTTGGAGTTTTACAGGAGCATGTTAACAGCAGGAGCAACAGTTCTATGATTTTGTTTTTGTACGAGAATCGCAAACCGTGTTGTTCCCGTATAAATCTAAACTTAAATATATTGACATTTCCAGTGCAGCCCAGAATCTTTTCCTCTCAGCCAGTCATCACAGCCCGTTCTGAATCTTTGCATCGGCGCCGTAAATGAGCTTAGCGCTCGCTCTCTGGAGGCCCTCGGCGGCGGCGTGCTCCGTATGCAAACGTCTGAAGGCTGTTTATTTGCGGGTTTCGGTGCTCGTCTCAGGAGGAGCGGGTGAATCCCCTCGTGGCGTTAAAGACTCTGCGCGTGCCGAGCGCTTTGTGTTGTGAAAGCAGAACTTTGACGCTTCGCTTTGGGAGAGCGCGGCGCGGCAGGCGGTTTGTTTACATCACAGGAGCAGATCACTTTGCGGCTTGTAATGGAAGATTGGCAGAGGGGCAGTTCACTTGTTTATTTACTCGCTGAAATTGCATTTGCAGAGGCAGTGGCGGGACTGCTGCATGATGGGAGGGAAGCCTCGTAATATTACAGCGAATTATGGCGGGGGATTAACTACCCCACACCGATCTTCGAGCTTTGAGTCGTATGAAAGAGAAAACATCAAAACATTACTTCGTCTTATTTGTTTTCTCCTTTCTGAAGCCTTTGGAGGAGAGTCTCTCTGGACCAACTTCTAAACCTAAACTACTCTCTAAAAAGAAGATTTCCATTTTTATTGCTCCTAAACTTACAGCAAATCAATAAATCAGTGCTGCAGTTTAGCTGTAAAATTCTTAATTTCTGTGCTGATTATTAGATTTGACTGACACAGCTGAACAGAGCAGGTTAATTAACAGCTGACAGGTTGATTAACAAGCCTCCGACTGTGTGGTTTTCTAATCTTATGAGACAGCTGTGATGTGTTTTTTTTATTTTTAACTAAAATCAATCTTGCAGTGCACGGTTCACAGTTGAAGCATCACAATGTACGTGTCAAACTCGCCTTTTCTTATTTCATGCCCCTGCTGAGTTTCTCAAATTACCAGAAAGGACCAACAGGAGAACGATGAAGTGCCGGCAGCGACGTTTCTACTGCAGGTGTTGATTATAAAAACTGAAATAATTAACGCTTTTTGTTGCATTGGTGTTTCAGACTCCGTCGTTATGCAGCAATGGATACAAATCGCTTCACTGTGGGATCTCTGACTCCTCACTGGTTCATTTCAATGAGGTACATTTTGTCCCTTCTGGATTTTTTTTCCCAATAAAGACGGACTCAGTAGGTCAGAAACTGAATAGAGACCAGAAACAATACGTACAAAAACCCTTCATGTTGGATGAAGGCCCTGCTACGCTCCGCACTGCCTTTCAGAAAGTGAATAATTTGCAAAAACTTCAATCACAGCAATCAGAGGATGGAGCTGAGAATTTAAAAGTTTTCCTGCTTATTTAAATGGATATTTCCTTCTTTTAGGTGGGGTTAAATAACGGTTATTTTGAATAAATTGAGCTACTTTTTCTGGAGGCACCAAACTTTAAAACAGAGTGAAGAGAGTTTGTTTTCTTTTAACCCTAAATAGGGATTGTGTCATCTTTACAAATCTATAAAAGAGCGCTAATCTTTCAAAATAAAATGTGTTAAGACTACCTAGGCAATTTTTTTAAATAGAAAGATAAGAAAATTATTAAACACTAGTGAGACGTTGTGGCTATTTAAAGCTGACAATTAGAACATAAAATCTACTTTTTTAAATGCCATAGTCAGACTAGCCATTAGCTTGTCTGTGGATTAAAACTGATCTTTGCTGATATAAGCTGGACAGTTATTGAGTTAATCAACCTGAGCTATCACTTTAACTGATAATGATGAAAAATGAACTCTTAAAATCAAAAACTTCTGTAAGAAACGTGACAAAATGTTGAACCTGAAAAGGCTAGGCTGATAGCCTCAGCTGAGGCCTGAAGCTAATTAGCAACAATCATCCCAGCTACAATTAGATGTTGTGAAGTTAATTCTGTTTCAAGTTTTATTTTTGTGAAACAAGTTTTATTCAAATTTAACATTTGGATGAATAAATATGTTTAGCTAGCCTATCCAACAGCTTCAGATAAGCTCAAATGCTAATAGAATTAGCAATGACTCCAGCTAGCATGCTATTTATGGAGCTTTTCTTTCCCTCGTTATGCAATCAAATTTAAAACTAACATTTTAAGCAGTAATTTTACCATATTTAAATTCTGCATTTAACACCGATTTAAATTTCTCCGTTTCATATTTATCTACTGGTCATTTATGTCGGAAATCACAGTAAATCTTTAATCAGATCAAAAAATATGTTTAAATGTATCATAATTTAACCCGTCCATCCACCCTGAGTTTCTTCCTTAATGTATCTGCAGCCCAGCTGTTATGTAATCACCAAACCTTTCGCATTTTTGAATTAGCTAACAAGATTTTAGTCTAATAAAACCTCAGTCATCTTGTAATGTCGCTCTATTTGGTTTGGTTTTTCTGGAGATGCTGATATGATTGCTAGCGCCATTGTTTGACATCTTCTACTGGAGGAAATCCAACCTGCGTGTGCTGATGTCAGCTATCGGTTCAGAGGAAAACGTCTGAGTCGGACGGCAGCCAGCCTGTGAACTGGCAGCGCCTTGCTGCTCTCAGGTGGGGCTTTTCCCTTTTTAAGGAGCTAAATGAAGCGTGAATTTTTTAGTCCCACAAACGGCTGCACTGAAACGCCACTCCAAAGGAATATTAACCTCTGTGAATCGTGCATATAAATAAATCAGGGCTTGCCAACAGGTCAGTGCAGTTCATGGCTCGTTTCTTCAGGAATGGACTCTCTGCTCTGTATAGTTTCATATATTTGCCCTCCACAGCACTGGCTGCGTTTTCTGCTCACCTGGTTCGGTTTCCAATTCTCCTCTGCCTGTGTATCTCTCCTAAGCCCCGGCCAATCCTCCCCGGTGGTCTTGTGCACACAAGATTAGTCTTTCCTCCTCCTCCGCCTCTGAGACCAAATCCTGCCCCTCTCCGGCAGCTGCCCGGCTGTCCGCGGCTCCACTCCAGAGCACAGCGGCCCAACAGGCTGGGGGCGAGATTAGAAGTGGCATGTTGGGGGTTGGCTGTGCAGCCGGCTGACGCGGCGCAGTGAGTGCAGGCTGGAGGCGGACGTTTCCTGAGATGTTCTGTCACTGCTGGAGCCAGCAGGTGAAGGGGGCAGAGCGGGTAGCGCCGCACTAAAGCCCGCAGCGTCAGTCCAGGTGAATGTCTTCTTCTGCTGCTGCTCTGGAAAGTCGGTCCCAACATGTGAAATAATAATTAAGCCTCCCTGCTGTCTGTTATAGTTTTATTCTCCTTGCAAAGTTGAAATCGATGTTAGATTCTCATGGGGAAGGAAAAGCAAAGACGTCATAAAAATGTAGAACTTACCAACTATATTTATAAAATAACAGCTGAAACAAAGTGATTCACATAACCAAATACTAAAAACATCCTGTTTATAAAACTACAAGGTCAAAAATGTTATTTTTTTGTTTTCATAATAATTTATAAAATATCAGTTTCAAACTAAATATTTAGTTAGCAAGCTAAACATTAAGCTTGCTAACTAAATAGCTAAATATTAGCTAAATATTAGCTATTTAGTTAGCAAGCTTGGAGCTAAATATTAAGTAAGCAAGCTACACTTTTAGCATGAAGTTAAATATTTGGTTGACAAGCTAAATATTTAGCTTCAAAATGAATATTTGGTTAGCAAGCTAAATATTTAGCTTGCTAGCCAGCTAGCTTGGTAATTGATGCTGGTCTCCAAAAAGAAACGAGAGAATTGTTGACTTGCACAAGTCTGGTTCATCTTTTCCAGATTTCTGTCACACGACCAACTGAAATTAGCATCATTTAGTTTTTTTCAGCTATTTGAAGAAGTGAACGACTTTATTTGACAGTGACTTACTTTCAGCGAAGCTCGTACTGAAAGCCTGTTTCTCAGTGAAACAAGCAGGCAGATTTATTTTGCAGTCAAAGTGCCTGAAGAGCTTTGAAATGCCTCATTTCTTCTAAGTGGAGAAATGAAAGTGGACTTATTTTGGGGTGGAGTGGTGGGAGGGGTTGCATATTTGGACTCCATTCACACACAAAAGGCTCCTTAAGAGCAGCTTACCACAGCATGAAAGGAAATTTTTTATATTTATAGCTATAATCGAGCAGAATTGGCCATCTGCTTGAAGCACTCATAATTTAATAGTAGTCTGGAGCAATGCCAGTTTAATTATACACACAATCCTTACCTGAGTGGCCTCTGAAAAGTTACATTAAAGTTCCCCACTCAGGCAACCTCAGGTTGACACTTTTGTTCATAATTTCCTCCACATGTGTCCGACGCAGAGACAACAGTGTCTGAAGCGTCGAGTTGCAGAACAAAATCTTGAAATGTTTTTCAGAGCCGCTGATTCAGGTGTTTAACACCTGGATGAAGGTAAATCCAACTGAATTCAATATTCATGTAGCCACAATTTACGACAAATGTCTCATCTCTTCACTAAACGTTATGAAGCAGACCTGATTCATGAGCAGATTCAGGTTCCTCAGCAAGCATGTGGCGACAGTAGAAAGGAATGACTCCCATACGCTCATTCTGACCAATGCTAACGCTAGCAAATCTGTGCTAACGGACAGCAGAGGAAGTAGGAAATCCAACATATGTATGCTAGCAGCCTTTCCAACGCTAACACTAGCCTGTCTGTAGCTCAGAATTATGAGAATAAATTTGTAACAATACGAGGAAAAAATTAATAATGAGAAAAAAAAGTCATGAGAATAAAATCATAATATTACCAGAATAAAGTTGTGATGTTGGTTGAATTAAGTAGTGATTTCATAACTCCTACATGAAAAATAAAAAATTTAAATGAGGAACGTTGGTCTTCTAGTGAATTTATACTCTGATATAAGTTTTACCAACAGGCCATATAGAGCAACCAACCGGACGATAACCGGACAGTAAACAACCATTTTATTCTAAGTTTTCGACTTTCTTCTGGTAATACTGTGATTGTATTGTCATAATTTTAAGGCTTTATGGTTGTAGCTTCAAAACTTCTGTGTTTTTAGTGAGTTTGCTTCAGTTGCAGGTTTGTTAAAGCGGAGTTGTTTCTTTTCACTGTCGCCCCATGCTCCCGTAGTTGGAGGGTTTCTTGTAAAGTCATTGTCTCCGTAGTCAGACGGGTTTTCTCAGATGAAAAGTGTTTTTATCAACTTGAATATCAAACTGAACTGGACAGAAAGGTCACAGCTAACATCTCTAGTCAACACTGTGAGGTGAGTTGTTGTAAAGTTAATCTGTGTAGGTGTTATAAATGCTCCCCATCTGAAAGAAATGCAAAATATCTACTTAACCTAAAGGATCAATCTGTCCTGTCTCTGTACAAAGTAGGGCTGTAGTGATACAATAATTTCACGATACGATATTCTGCTCATGATACAATATTATATATTGCAATATTCAGCAAACGATACAATTCAATACACTTTTGCGATTTTCTTAAAGATTTTAGAGGGACAGAGTGATTTTGGTGACATTTTGTGACTGTTATAGAGTTGGATTGAATTAATTTAGCTCTGGTTGGACATGGACACAGACTTAAAGTCGACAGCTGGACAAAATGAATCAAAGAAGTGGTGAGAAAACATGTTTCTTTTAATTGAAACAGTACAAACTGAAGCTTGCATGCATTTGTAAAGTAAATAAAGTGCACCAAGTACCTGCTCTGAATAGTTTGATACCTTTTAACCCTGACACTTAACATCTGAAGGAATCGCTCTAAGCCTGATGACCTAATCACTCACCTGGTGAAGCAAGCAGTGAGTGAGACAGGTGACAGTTGGATGTTACGATACTTGCGGATGAATATTGATTTTGTTCTAGGAAAGAAAATATCGATATATATCGCAAAATCGATATTATTACATAGCCCTAGTACAAAGTGTTATATTTACACCTTTCATTTCCTCACCTGATGCTAAAAGTCTTTGTTTTGATCTATTTGTTATGTTTTACTAATGCGGCTTCACCTAACCGTCTTCTAGAACGTTTTAGTGAACCGTCATTTAAATTAATGGGAATGTCACAGTAAATTTACCAGCATGGCTCAGTCATAATCCCCATCAAAGCATTTACTGAAACTGGATAATTACTACAAACTCTGTTTTAGATTTAAATGTCTTTTCTCTCTGTGTGTGTCTTTGTTCTTCCCTGTAGGCAAACACACACACACACACGCGCGCACACACACACACACACAGGCAGCGAAAACAAAAAGCATTTTACTGCTTGTTTTTTAACTTCGTTCAGATAATGCTTTGGGGCAAATATTTCTGAAAAGAAATGAAACTTTGCTTCACCCAGAGTTCAGAGGAAGAGTCGCCAGGCGTGCTGGACAAAGGGACACGAATGACTTTTATATTATCGAATGTTGTGATCATTTTCTATTCATTAGCAGGACAAAGGTTGTTTGAGCTGCAAGTAATAACTACAATAATTTACTGTGAATAATTACACTGCTGGACAAACGTAGCGCTGGCTTCCAGAAGCAGCCGTTAGTCCTAGCTTCCCTCTCGTTGATGTTGGTTTACCAGCCGTTTGTTCTGAGGAACGACTTGAGGCTGAGATTATTTTTACTGTTGGTTGGTTTGCTTCAGGTAGGTTTTTGTTAAACACAATGCTCTATGGTGCAATATTAGTGCCAAAATTAAGGCTATAGAGCACCCAGCGGTGACTACTTCCTTGTAGCAGGAGGCTATATCAATTCTGAAGCTAGCTACTGATATGATTGCTGATAGCTAGCATACATTGGCAAGATTTACTACTTTCTTTGCTGTTTAGTACAGCTAGGCTAGCAATAGAATTAGATATGCTAATGACTAGCATGCCTAGCCTGAATTTCCTTTTTTATCTTCTGTCCATTAGCATAGACAGGCTAGCAACAGCACTAGATAGGGAAACAACCAGCATAACTAAGCTAGATTTTCTACTTCCTCTGGTGTCCATTACTACATATAGGCTAGTGATGTCATTGGATAAGCTAACAGCTAGCATTCCTAGGCTGGTCAGCGACTTTTAAGGAATTTTGATCAAGAAAAATGGTACATCAGATGCATTGACATGTTATCTCGACAGTTTATTGCAATCCAATGCATAACATAGACATAGTGTATAATATGGAGCATTTTTCAAGCAGTTTAAAAACTTTGACGCTTAAAATTCTTCATCATCTGGACTAGATTATTCTGCAAGAAAACCAGAATATTTAAAACCTAGTTTGGGGTTTGTGAAACATTTATTTGATTTCTGATCAAATAAATGGATCAGAAATATTAACAAATATTTGTTTGTTAATACAAACAAATATTTAACAAATCACAAATTAGGTTATAAATATTCTACTTTTAGTGTAAAATAGTCCAAAAAATTTAAGCTCTGGAGACCGGTTTGGTTCTGAAAATGTGTTTTTGTGTCAATCGACACAATCAGTCCAGACACATAGCTTAAACTTTTGGCCATTAAGTTGTTTTTCTGGGTCATGCAGGGCTGGAAACTCTAATTTATAAAGTGCAAAAATAAGATAATGAACAGATTTAATGTTATTTTTGGTAAAAGATGTTATTTCAGATATCAAGATGAGCCACAATGCAACCAGCATGAATATTTAAATGATCCAACTGTGTTTTAATCCTTGATTTTATGACCAGTTTCCTTTTTTTCCGGTCCATTTCAGCTCCACATAGGTGGCCTAAACAAGCCACGCGAGACGAGAGTGTTTCTCTGCACAAGGACCACTCAGAAAAAACAAGAGTGCAACACAATTTTCCACCAGAGTGAATAGAAAAAGATGGGGAGAGAAAAACGAGAGGGTGTTTGTAACCGGCTGCCAGCTCATTGCTGCTTTCTCTGCATTGTGTCGGAGCTCTGAGAGTAAATATGACAAGGTTAGCGAGGGCTCGCCGCTGCCACCGGTTGAGAGGGAAATTAATTGAATTTCCAACAAGCATGCCGATGTCAGATATGGATGGGAAATTCAAAATCTTCGGCCACTGTGTGGACAAGGGCAAATAGACGAATTGGAGAAAAACGCTGGACAAATATTCCAGCAGCTCGGCGAGCCGCCACATTTATATAAAATTAATTAGACTTAATAAAATTAGGCAGCAAGGAGGAACATTAATGATTTAGCGTTGTTTAAAATTTCACATCCTAACCGGCAGTGAATGTTTTGGGTGGATGGTCCTGTTTTTTCGTAATGCATTAGTAAAATCAGACGGGAAACGGTTTGTTTCTGCTGGATGTCCAGTCTGATCGCTGCAGGGGAACTTCTGCACATTTCAGGATGGAAACGGCACAAAAAGAGCCAGAGAGGCGCCTGCAGAAGGGCCGATCACACAGCCGGTAGATACCAAACGCAATGTTTTTAAAGAATTCGCATGAAGATGATGAACTTATTGAAGCTCACCCCAAACTGCCCTCTGCTGAGTGAGTCTGTGCTGGAAATATGAAAAGCCAAATTCTCTGCACAGACTGAAGGATCTCAAACCGCCTGCTGAGATTATTAGTATTTTTCTATTTTTAGACCGATTTTGTGGGCAGCAGGCTAAGTCAGTGATACACAACATGACTGGATGTGATCTATTGGAAAATAAAGAAGAACAGTTAAAGAAAAGAAATGGTATGAAAAATACTGAAGCTTCATTTGAAATGAAAAGAATGTTGCACTGGTAATTTGATTGAGTAAAAATATGAGACATAATAATAATAATAATAATGGCCTGATAAAGTCATTAAAAACTTCTGAAAAATTATAAATTTTCCCACTTAATACGCTAAATGCAGAGCTAGTTTTTCATTTAGCACTTTTGCTAGCATTTAGCTCACTTAGCTTCCACCAAATAAAATTTTCCAGGTAAATTCTACAGCGATAATTTACTTGGCCGTTTTATAAACATTCAGTTTAATAAAGTTGGACATTGATAAAACAAATGTGTCATTGGCACAAGGTTGAATTTTATGCTTTTTTAGCATATGCTAAATAACATGTTGGTTTAGTGCTTTAGCATTAGCTTACGCTAAATACTGTGTTCATTCAGCATTTTAACTTTGAAAATGTTTAGCTCAGTTAGCTTCTCCTGAATGAATAAATTTTTTTGGAGGCTAGAAGTGTAATATTAGCTTCATCCGTTACAAAGCCAGTTTGAATGTGTTTGGTTTCGTTATCCACAGTGGTGGGAAGACTTCCACGAGTAGTCTAGCTAATGTTTCCTTGTATTTACCCAGAATGCCTTGTGCTGTAGTCCACTTCCTGTATTTATTATGTTACCTTTACATTTTTTAACACAGAAACGTCAGTATTTGCTGACTTAATTTGTTTTCTGATGTTAAAATTAAGAAAGCTGATGGAATAAAACGATAATTTTGGCCTTCATCACAGTGATGTGGATCAGTAAATATCCTGACAGGACGCGTCAGCGTTTGAATCATATCCTTCCTTGACGGCCGTCACTTCTGACTGGAGCGCGCTAAAACATGGAGTCCGATGGGCCGTAAATCCAGGCTGCTGACGACGCGGCCTGAGTTACGGCGCCGCCAAGTCAGAGACGTCCAGGAAGGATTTAGAGTTGGTGCAGCGGCGGCATCAGGACTGATGCTGCATGCAGAACAGGACCTGGTCACATGCTAATGCTAACACTAATGCTAATGCTGCAATGACGATCAAAACAGGGAATTATTATTATGAATATTAAAATAATTGTTATATATTTGTGGTAATTTTATTTTGCTTTTAAGATCTTTTCATATTTTCTCCAAGTATTATTATCATTATAATTTATAGTAGTTATTTTATTTTATTACTGCATTTTTTTTTGCTTGAGATTTTTGAGTTATTTATAATTTATCATTACATTTGTTTTTCATATTTGTAGTAATTCTATTTTAATTTTGTATTTTTTACATTTTTTTGTTTTTACAATTTTAAATAATTTTTCTAATATATTTTTATATATTATATAATCTGTTATATTGCGTAACATCCTACTTGAGATTTTTTTAATCTTCGATTCGAAGATTATGTCCAGGGTCGCCTGGACAGGTCACCAGTCTGTCACACAGAGACACACAGGACAAACAACCATGCACACACACACACACACACACACACACACACACACACACACACACCTAGGGACAATTTGGAGAGGCCAATTAACCTGACATGTTTTTGGACTGTGGGAGGAAACCAGAGTACCCGGAGAAAACCCACCATGCACAGGGAGAACATGCAAACTCCACGCAGAAAGACCGGGCCAGGAATCAAACCCAGAACCTTCTTGCTGCAAGGCAACAGCTCTACCCACTGCGCCACTGTGCATATAAACCTGAAATCATATAAAATGATTAGCAGCTTAAGCAGAACATGAAGGTCTGATCAGTTGGGCTGCAGGTTGCTGGGTCAGCCAGGGGTCAGATTACATCCTGGATTATAAACCTTCAGATTGTAAGCCATCGTCGTGGCGCTGTGGGTTAAGTCGGAGCCTTCGGTGGCTCTGATGTTCTGGCGCTGTGGCGCTCTCACACGCAGGGAGCCCGCTGCGCTCTGGATGCCATCATTACTTATATCTCAGTCATTATTGTTGCGCGCCTGATTCATTTTGTCGTTTGTGTCAGCCGTCGGCTCACATGTTGCGGCTCGGCTTCTCGCTGTTGGCCTGCCGGCTGATAAATGACTTTGTGAAAAGCGATCCGGCCTCCTGCATGAAAAAAGAAGAATAGAAATTGAATCCCGGCCTCTGCTGGCAGCCTCATCTGTCATCTTTTCAATATTGATGTCCATTATGTTTATGGATCGTTTGGCTGTCGTCTCGTCTCCGGCCCCGTTCGGCCACTGGGGGGCGGCGTTGACAGCGGCGTTTTGATCGATGGCCGTCGTGGTTTAATTGTCAGCACCGTCCGGTCATAATGGAGCTCGCCGCACGGCGGACAGATTACATCTCGGATGAGTCAGAGTTCAGCGCGCCGGACGCTGCGGGACGGATTCTGGGCCATTATCAGCGCCGCGGCTCATGTTCATCACTTCCTGTATCGCCTTTCATGGATCACATGTCCTTTTACTGGAACACAGCGGCGGCTCCGGTTAGATTTATCACACCTGCCAGGAGGAATAACTCAGTTTGCTCCTGGAACTATATTTATACGCAGTAATTTATTAGCCACACATGACCAAAAGTAGTGCATTTAAACAACAGCGGAGCACCTTCAGGAAGGGCGCAGAGGTGGTGCTGAGACTGCGACTCCCTCGTTCATCATCGGCCTCAGCGGCCCGCCGTCCACCACTTCCCGGGTGTCGAATCGGAGCCTCTGGACGGGCTAATGTAGCAAAACAAGCAGAACAGTCAAACAAATGAGTGAAAGCTGCAGAACTACGTGTGGTTCGGTGGGCAGCGTCACTGCGCCTCGTCTCATCCCTCACCGCGCCGCTCCGTCGCTCCCCTGCGTGTTTGCAGCCAAGGTCGGCGCGGTCCTGCTCTGTTTTCCAGCCGTGTGTGGGCTTCATTCATCATCCGGTTGCTAGCGCACCCTAAATCTCTCCACCGTGTGCGAGAGTGTGTGTTTGTGCGTTTGCTTTTGTCTTAAACTCTGTGATTTCACAGATGTGTCCCACTGTACGATACGAGTTATTATGCTGGGAGAATAATGGCTTTAAAGGACAGAAAGGTTACAGTCAAGTTTATTTGTAGAGCAACATTTCAGCAACAAAGTGCTTTACATCGTAAAATCATCATACAGTCACCGACTGTTAATAATAATAACCAGATTTTTTAAAAACAGCTCAGATCTAAAATTTCCTTTTCAAGAGGAACCTGGCAATAATATCAATAAACAATCAAACATTTTGACAAATGACGTCATCAAATATCCACTTAGATCACTACAAATCAGATCAGCTGTAACCAGGTGGGTTTTTAGCCTTAATTTAAATTAACTCAGTGTTTCGGCTGTTTTCCAGTTTTCCAGAAGTTTGTTCCAGATTTGCTTATGCAGCAGCAGATCTTTAATGTGTTTTTTTGCTAATCCATTCAGTGATTTACAAACAGTAGTATTTTAAAGTCAATTCTCTGAATTAGAGGGAACATATTGAACTAAATTTACATTTTGCATATCGTTTATTCTTCCATTTGTGTTTCTGATGCTTCTTAAAACGATAAGTGCTTAAAAAAACACCCTGACATTTTGTAGTAATAAATTAACACTTTCTGGTATTTTCCAAAATCCTCCTAATTAAATCACGTTTCCTAGCAACCACAGCAGAACTCCAACACATTTGGTCAGCTGGTTTTACTGTTGTTTGTGCTGTAAAAAGTGTTTTGTTCATAATAATAATAATAATAAGAAGAAGGTAAGGTAAGGTAATTTTATTTATATGCACATTTTCAGCAACAAGGCAATTCATAGTGCTTAGAAGAAGAAGAATAGTAATGATCTTTACTGTTTTAGATGTTATTGAATTTCTTGTTGACTTACCATCCAGAAACCACTTGCTACATTCCTGTTTTTTGTGCAGGAGGCTCTAATAATGCTTTTCAAAGAGGTAGGGTCGTATAATTGAACATCTGCTTGCAGAGTTGAGGGCGTGGCCAGCAGCTTATTTGGATTTAAAGTGACAGGATGCCCTAAAACGGCTAAAATTTCATGATTTCATATTTAAAAAAATGAAGTGAACATGTTTTGTGTGGACCGTAGATTTATCCTAAGCTGTTCAGGGAAGCATAATAGCCCACTGTTAGCAAAGAAGAGGCAGACTCAGCCGTGTGTGGTCAGCCGGAGGCGGTTTTTGGCAGCTGGCACAGCCTTGGGCCGGTTTCAGTGGATCTATATCAGCTTGGCACATCTGGACACCGCAGTCCGTCCCCCATTCTACTCCGCCGTCAGGTTGCCTAGGGACGGAGAAATCTGGAACGGATTGAGACGGAGCTGCTTGTTTTTAAGTCATTACAGCCACGCCAGCGCTCCACCACAATCTGTTCTGCTGGGATGGCTTTTTAAGGCTGCACAGCCTCCACCCCCCTCCCTATATATCGGCAGGTAAACACTCGCCAAGATGTCATGGGAGCTTTTTCAGCATCCATAAAACAGTGACAGGTGAATCATCCCTGCAGCAGCGGCAGCAGCATCTCCCATCTCAGCCGTGAAACCCGGTTGTTCGTTCGGAGAAGTCATTACGGCCGCCTCACTCCCCCCTCCGGTCCTGACAGGTTCTGATGAACACCTTCTTCAGGAAAATTGTTGTTTGGGTTTGCTTTAAGGTTCTGGAATCTGAAGAAAACCTTCAGCATCTTTTAATTTTCCTCATTTTCAACTCATGCATCACAAAACGGATCCCTGGCTGGCTGTGTCCGCTGCAGCTTTTGATTCTTAGATGAATGTTGAGATACAAGCAACAATAATAAAGCCACCAGCAAAACAAAACAGTAGTATTAGCATAGTATTTGGTGGAAGCTAATGCTAACGCACTAAAACAGCAAAGTATTTAGTGAAATCTAATGCATTTCAACCATACTTCAAATACTTTTTATAGTATTTTGTCTGCTTTGTATTTACTGTTTGTACTGATTGTATTTATTGATATTGATTATTCATTTTAACCTTGTTTTGTTTTTAACCTTCCTCTGTTTTTAGCTGGATTCTCATATTCCAGCTAAAAACATTAAGCAATTTATTTACTCATTAACAAAGATGAAAAACATCATTTTGGCTAATTCTGCTGCATTTACAGTCAAGCTAATATTTATAGTTTCTACCAAATAGATGAATTAAAGAACTTCATATTTCAGTATGTGTAAACAACATCTGTTGCTGTTTACACAAATGCTACAACGTAGCATGTTGCCCTTAACAGGGTTGATTCTTTAGGCCTCTCATAGTTTCAGTTGAGTTTTGCTAATTGTTGCTGATTTGGCCTAATTTGATCACAGTAGAGCTTCGGTCAGAAAACTTCAGTAGGTTTTACCGCATCACTTCAAAATAAGAGCATGAATAGTAACGGCTAGCGACTGGATGAATTATTAACAATCGATGAAAAAAAATTCAAAACAAATGTTTGCAAAACAGCCAAGTAAGTTAATTTTTGACTGAGAGTGCTAAACATTTTCAAAGCCAGCTAAAGAGTTAAACAAAAATTAGCTCCACTATTAGTGGATGCTAAGTGCTAAATCACTAACTAGTAGCCGTGTGTTGCTAGCTGCATTTCCATTCACCATAAAATTGTGTAATTTGGAAATACTGAAATAAATTCAGTATTTCCAAAGGAAACACCTGAGTTTAGAAAACTCACTTGTTTTGATAAGAAGTTTTTGCACCAGGTTAAATTTGTTTTTCGAAACGGCAATGGAAACATTTTTTTTAGATTATTTCCAGATTTTCTTCAGTTAAATATAGGAGTCTATAGTTTCTCTTTAAAACCAGCCATTCAGATTGCATCTGTATTAATTTAATTTTGACATAATTGAGATGTTCTATAATCCTTTAAGTATTGCACCATATGTTTATACCTTGTTCTCTCCGTTTTGTTTTGTTCCTGTTTGATTCTTGTTTTAAATAAACGTTTGGGGGAAAATCGCAGATCCTCAGTGATTACTGCTTCCTGTACGACCCTCCAGGCCTTCAGCTCCGTTTTCTAACATCTATCTGTCCAAACTCAATCTGCTTCTGTTTACTTTCATTTTATGGAGTTTTTATGCAGCAGAAATTAAAAACAGTTTTTTACTCCTTGATTTCCTCCATTCAGGTTCTGACCTCAGCGATCCGGCTGAGTAAAGCTTACAGTGGATGATTCAGGCAGAGTAAAAATGCTGCTTATCCTCAGGCTCTGTGACTGCAACCTGCATACATTTATAGATGGAACCAAAATGGGAAAAGGGCTGGAGGAAATTTATTAGAAACTTTGCAGCTGCAGAAATACAAAGAGAAAGTCACTTTTAGATTCTGCAAACGTGTTTCTGAGAAACGTCACTGTTAAGCTGTTTATCTCTGTTGCATAACAGGCTTAGCGCTTCATAAAGTCCGCTTTATTTTCAAAATTACATTTTTTTCCACTTTTTTTTTTCTCAATTTTACCCATTTCTATTAATCCAAAAGTATGTAATTAATATGTGAATCAAAACAATGTAATAAATCAACAGCTAGGTCAATTTTTACTGCTATTCTGCTTCATAAATATAAAATACTGCTGGTTCCACAAGGTATTAAAAACCATTTCCCTCAGTTTATTTTTTAAATAACTCGAACATTATTTGTAAAACTACAAATCTAGTATTTTTTTTGTTTGGTTCATTTTATTTTTAAAATCTCCCTTTTAAAGCTGCTTTAGAGTTGAACTAAGTAGAGTTGAGCATTTAATAGATAATAATAACCCAATTAATTGCATGATAAATTAAAATGAGGTTGATCATTTCCAGTCGCATTTGTGTTCGTTTTTGTTGTGTAAAGAGATTAATTCTGCCTTTTTAATTTAATTAAAACCAAAAAAATGCTGAAAACATTTTGACACATTGGAAAGTTTACACTTTATTTTTCTTTTCAGAAAAATCCTAACATTTAATTTTGCCTAGTTTTCCAGTCTGAGCCTAATGATTAATCATTTTGAAGGTCAAAACTGTTTACAGATTCATAATTCATTTTATTTGTGTATGTATTCTGGATGTTTAAATTGTTTTCCAGTTCCAGTTAAATGTTTGTTAGAAATTAACGCAATGGTTCCCACTAGTCTGAGCTACATTAGCTAAGCTGATTTTGCCAGCTTGGCAGTAAATATCACTGATATTTATCTTAGTATTGCATGGAGTTGGGTGGAGGACTCAGAGATTCTGACTAATAGCTGTAATGTTCTCATATTATTTATATATTGGAGCTCTAGCGAGTTCTAAGCTTGTAGCTGTTTATTGTTGCCATAGCAACTGCCTACCAAGATGGCTGTCAGTTACAAAGTTCACTGAAGTGACGTCTCAAGAGAACTTTGTATTTGTTGATCTTTGAGTGTTGGTACTTGTACTATTTCACAGTTTTTATGATTTCAGTCAACAGTGGTCTCAAAACGACGATATTATCGTTTATTGCAATAATAATATTTAGTCGCCCAGTAAAATTTGTGTGCCCAGGCCAAGCGTCTAACTCCAGTTAGGAGGATTAAAGATGTTCCACCTCAGTTTCTTAGCGCATCTCATCTGCCCTCTTCCTCACACTTCCTCTCTAATCTCTTCTCGTCTCGTTAGTCAATCCGAAGCGTCCGTTAGCCGCATCGCTTTAAAACAAAACGATAGAAAACAAGGAGACGGCTCGGGTCCGGCCGTCGGATCGATGCGGGGTGATGTAGCAGCCGGCAGGGGGGCGGACCATTTCCGTCATTACCCGGCCGCGTCTCCTGATCCCGGGATTAGCAGACACAGAAACAGGGGAGAGCGTCAGGGTGGAGGAGAAGCAAACACTGCTGTCCAGCCGCCTGCAGAGCAGAGAATGGAGAGCTGAGAGTGTGTGTGTGTGTGTGTGTGTGTGCGTTTGTTTGTAATACCTTGTGGGGACGATTTCCCTGACATATACTACGTTGTGGGGACCAATTCCTCCTTGTGGGGACCGGAGCCTGGTCCCCACAAGGGGAAACCCTGTTTTTGGGTCAGGGGTCAGAGTTAGGGCTAAGGTATGAATTGAGTTTTGGTTGGTTAGGGTTAGGAAAAGGGTAAAGGTCAGGTTTAGGCTGTAGAAATGAATGGAAGTCAATGGAAAGTCCCCACAAAGATAGCCACGCAAATGTGTGTGTGTGTGTGTGTGTGTGTGTGTGTGTGTGTGTGTGTGTGTGTGTGTGTGTGTGTGTGTGTGTGTGTGTGTGTGTGTGTGTGTGTGTGTGTGTGTGTGGAATGGAGAGAGTAGAAAGAACAGGAAATTGAGACTTTGTTGGTTTTTGCTTTGCAAATGTAGGATCTTATCCAAGTAATTTTGGTTTAGTTTCCACTGCAATCTTGTTAGTTCACTTAAAATAAGTCAAAACTAACTTCGTATAAGTAACTTTTCAAAAAGCTCTGTTAAAACATGTCAAAATCTGCCAGTGGAAGTCCAACTTTTTCATAAATATTAAAGAATTATTGACTTAAAACTAATTTCTATATATTTCTGAAAAGTTACTTATTAGTTAGTTTTGTCTTATTTCAAGTGAACTAACGTATTTGCACTAGAAACTAGACCAAATTTATTTGGTCAGATTTTGTGTTTTTGTAGTCACGTTATTAAAGTTGCAAAAAATAAGAACTTTCCAGTTTTGGCATGGTCAGTCCTCCGTACCTCCGCTCTTCTTCTCTTGTTTGCAGCTCACACACTCGCCTTCATCCAGAGCGGATCCTGGCAGAGTAGAAAAGGCAGAGGCGTGTGAAAAGCAGAAAAAGTGTCAGAGGAAACAGGTTGAAACCTGCCTGGACAACTAAACTAGTTCGATTTTAACAGGAAATACTTTATTTTTTAAATGTAATATCAATATTTTATCATGGAAACTCCCTCAGTTCTAAAGTCCCAACCTGATTCCTGGACCTCGATCTGCTGCCTTTGATTAAACGTGTTTACAGCTTATAAACAAAAGAAAGAGCTTTTAATGGCTCAATCTATTAGTTTGGTGCAATAAACTGCTCTAATTCTTAACAATAAAGCCTAATGAGATCATTTTCTAAGCAATCTCAGCTTAAACTCAACTAGCTTAATTACTTGTCCATGCCTCAGCAAATAAAATGCTTTTCTTTGCATGCTGGAATAAATAAAATGAACATAGGGAGCAACAGGACGACATAAAGTTAGAGCTTAGAAACAAGCAACTTAAGTTTTTCTTTATTCCATTAAGTTTGTCTGCAACTTCGTTTTTCTGAACACTAGAAAATATCAAATTATCAAGTTAAGGCATAAACCCTTCATCATAGCTACTGATAGGAATATCTGTGTGATTTTTATCTATTTTAAATAATTTATTGATATTTTTTGTAATGAAATAGTCGTGGACTTGTGTTAAACAAAAAGACACAATCCTTTCCTTTCTGTTTAGGACTTATGATAACCAGATAAATAACCAAGTGTCTCTCAGTAGGATTTTCTCTTTGTAAAATAATTGATTTGTAAACCTAAATTTTAAACTTTCAAGCCGTTATTATCCATAACTGTTCAGTGATTGAGTTATTTTGGTCTGGTTTAGATTAATGACCATTCAGTCACTGCAGCATGGACCAGAGAAAAGCTTAAAGTCAGACTTTAACCTGCAGCTATTTAGAAATTAGCTACTGCTGCTGCTTTTAGCTGCTGCTTTTGTTGTGATGTCAATAAATGAGACACTAAGGCTATGATTAGGTGAACAGAGACAAAAATAATATGTGTAAGTGACTTTTGCATTAGCTACGGCTAAATACAGTGTTGGTGGCAGCATTAGTTTTTGCTAAATACTGGTGTAGCGCTTCTGTTTTAGCAGAGCTAAATGATTAGCGCTTTAGGTTTAGCGTAGCTAACCTTTTAGGTAGCCGTGGCCACCACTGTTTATATAGCGAGATATGGAAAAGGGAAAATCACCTGTGGGTTACCTGAAGTTGTCTTGGCTAATTCAGACAGTCACTGGTGGAGCCAGAACCTAAAGATATCAGGGAATAACAAACTGCTACTAGATCAGCAGAGCCGGTCGGGTTCAGGGGAACCTAGAAACTGTCAGCAGAACCGCCGTTCAACCCGTCGCTTCCACCCACGTTTCCAGGGCAGCTGCCACCTGCTCGGGCCTGAAATGTCAGGGGAGACTCTTAAAACGGTGAAAGATCAGCATAGATTATAGACCTTGGCTTATGTAAGGTTTGGTACGACATCACAGGAAGACATGCTGGAAAATAGAAATAAAAAGCTGCTTTCAGGTGGTTTATATGCCGCTGACGCACTTTCTGTAAAATTACAGGAGTAATCTGTTTTTGTTTTAGCCTTGACTTTGCACAACGTCTCTATTTTCTCTCTGAGCTCCAGACTCGTGTAGCAGATTGTCTCTCTAGTAATCTCCTCCCTCCGTCTGCTTAGCGCACCGTTTCAGAGCAGTGGAGGAGCTTCCTTCTCTTAATTTAAGTGGTTGAATATTTTTTGGCCTGAATATTACACCAAGAGCGTCTTGATGGCCTGGATTTTCTTTTTCCCATCTGGTTTTTCAGGATTTGCCTCATTGGCTGTAGATTCTTGGTCCTGGCTGACTTCCTCATGAAGGAAAATCTGCAGCGTTGCCTTTTGGTGGACAAACATCGTCTTACTTCTCTTGGACAACAGCCTCTCACTCCCCTCTCCGCCTCTCTCTCAAATAATATCAGTTAAATACAACCTGAGTTGATACAGAATTACTTTTTCAGGTTATGGTTTAAGAAAAACAAGCGAATAAACCACAATGTTTGTGGGTTTCATCATGGTTGACTTTAGCTGAACTGCTAAACAAAATGTTGCTGTAGCGCTTAGCTGTGAGTGGAACCAATGTTTATGATCAGTGCTCTCGGCTTAGGGTAACTAATCTTTTAGTTAGCCGTGCTAGCTGCTGGTTCTGGGTTTATAAGGTCACTTTACATCCTTAGATTCCTTTTTTCTGAGCCAGTCAGAAGTTGACTTGCAACCGTTGTTTGAATCTCTGTTGTGGTACACAACCCAAGCAGCAAACTAGCCCAGGTCATTACAGTACCACCTCGTTATCTCACTGCTGCTAAATGCTGCTAGTTTTATACCAAACAAACAAAAAGTAAACCTTCCAGAAACTTTCATTTTGTCTCAACAGAATATTTTCCTAAAAGTGTTTTTGGTAATTGGCCTTCCAGTTATGCTCAGTATCAGTTTTTGCTGAACCCTGAACACTGACCTTAAAGCTGCAGTACGTGACTTTAAAATATATACTGTTTTTTTTACATATTTATTGAAACTGTCACCATGTTGTGAGAAAATCTATGGAAAAAAATATCTTGCTCCTTCTCCCAGTGCAAACTAGAATAAACCAGTGAGAGCCAGGAGGCGGGTCTTAACGCTGTTAATCACCCTCCGTGTAGCTCTCAGCTATGCTATAACTAGCATAGCTGGTCATGAATGCTAAGACTAGTTAGCATAGCCACTGATGATACGGGGTAAACATTCTTTCTGTAACGGTAATTTGTTTCTCTGCCATCAGCACATTTAGCAGCAAGTATATGAGGTTGATTGACTGCGTTAAGCCCCGCCTCCTGGCTCTGATTGGTTATTTTTGATCAGATTCACAGATTGTCTGTCTCATATCAAACTGTCACAACATGGTGAAATTTTAACACATATGCAGAAAGCATATTTTGGGTGAGTTGTAATCAGTAATTTTGGATAATTAGTCGCTCCTGGGAAGGTTAAATCTACTTCCTGTCAGACGGGTTGCAGTTGGATGATTTCTTGAGTAACTCTGACTGAAAACGGTAAAATTAACCCAAAAGTTTAGAAATCAGTGTTTTCAGAAAACATTAATTTTTTTCTGTGAACTTGGAGGATTTGGCTTTCATGCTCCACTGGTCGGCCTCGGCTTCACACCCGGTCATCTTGGCAGTTCTGTGACCTGAAAGGTGAAGCTGTGAATACTCAGCGTAAATCTTTCTGCATGACTGCAGGCGTCCGGCTCGCAGAGGACGCTCTGCCTCGGCGTCATGGCAGACAGAAAAAAGAAATCAGCTGATCAGTCTGCGACTCGACGGCAACAGAGTCGCTCATCTCTCACGGCAGAAAGTAAACTCTCCTGACTTTGACTCTAAAATCAGGCTGAACTCAACCCTGTGAGCAGAAAACAAGGTTACGCTGCGCTAATGGCGCTCTTTCAGTCCAGCGCGTCACAAGGGATCACAAAAAATAACATTTTCAGGGGGGAGAATGAAAGACGCGACACAGGGGAGCGCTGCGCGGTGGCGCTGGTTAGAGAGATTAAAGATATGACACGAGGAAATGATGCCAACTTCCACCTCTTCCTCTCGTCTTTCCACGTTGCTCTCCTGGGTCCCAGAGAGTTAAAAATAGAGCTTGTTTAATAGAGAAGAGGAGAGGACTCCGCTGCGGAGGGAGAATGCAATTTGAGATTGGCCAGATTGCTTTTATTCCTCCTTTTCTTCTCCCCGTCGGCCACTCAGGAGGCGCGACGCGCGCCGCCGGGGCCCCTAAGCCGCAATAAGCCCGACGGCCGCCGCCGCACTCGCAGCGCGATGAAATAAAAGAGGGACTCGGGGAAGATCAGCTGGGATTTGAGAGTGTTAGATGAGAGCCAGGTGAGGAGGAGGAGAGATGAAGGAGATGCTTCAGGTGGGATGTGACTGGATGTAAATGCAACAAACCACCGAAAGGTGGAAATCAATGTTGGTAGAAACTAAAGAGTCTAAATAGGAACATTTCAGTTCTGTTGGTAGGTTGGCCTGTCACAATAAATCAGTTAATTAATCTCATGATCAATTAAGACAAGATCAATAACTTCCATTTTCATGATTCATCGTTTTGCTGTTTTCTCTGTCAAAACTGGTCCTGTATTTTTTTACAGACTTTATGATTCATTTTATTTAAGGATGAACTGATTGCAGTTTTCTGGCCGATCGCCGATTACCGATCTGTAAAAAAGCCAATTCAGATTCATTAAAACATGAAGTTTGATGCTTTCATCCCCACATGGCGTTCCCAGACTCATTAAAAGATTTGTTGAAAATAAATGTTTTAACTTGACCTCCAAGTTGATTATTTTATTTTATTTGGTAAATATAATAAAAATGTGTCCCATAGATGCAGATGGAGACTTTTAATTTGTAATCAGGGTTACAAGTTTTTAGATTAATATCAGAAATTTTCTCCCAACAAAGTTTTAAATTTTCTTTTGGAAATTTTACTAGAACATTTCTGAGATTAATCACAAAGTTTAAGTTTTTGACAGAAATTTGCTGCTTTTTTTCTATTTATGACGGTTTTTAATACAGCATGATAAAAATCCCAGTCATGTTTTTGATCTACAATAAATATCAGGAGAATTTTGGCCCACATGGAAAAAGTTTGTACACCCTGCATTAAATGTCCTTTTACTGCTAAGTTTCCCGGGAGCCGGGTCTGGTTTAGCCAAGGACCTTGCCACTCACAACATGGCGGACGTCTCTGGTGGAAACCGTCACACATGCTCTTGTTTTGTGTTTCAGGAGGTGAAGGTTCAGCCGAGACCGGCCAGAAGGAGACGTCCACCTGCGACATCTGCCAGTTCGGAGCGGAGTGCGACGTGGACGCCGAGGATGTTTGGTCAGTCCGAACTCTCCCTCCTCCAAACCGCCCGACCCGGCTTCTGACTCTTTTCAAAAACACGTTCAATCAAATCGGTCCAAATATAGCCGTCCGCCTCAAAGAACTGGAAGCGCCGCTGCTCTGTCTCCTGCACAGAGCCGCCGCTGAACACCCGCCGAGGGTTTTTATTGCATGGCTGACCATTTCATTTAACCTCAATTACCAGAGCAGGGCCGGGAGAGAAAGGAGATTTTCGCTTATGCTGGAAATCCAATTACTCTCCTTACAGGACTTGGCAATGTCAGAGCAAAAAAAAAAAAAATGTCTTGGAGTCGCACGGGAGAAACTAGTTCAGTGATGAAATAACATTTGTTGAAGGTTTAACCATTTCCTGCAGGTTCTCCAGCCTTGTTGTGTAGGAAACTACTGGAATCAGCAAAGAAATCCCAGCTGGAAATTAGGAGCGCCCTGAGAGTATGACTCCATCAAACGGCTTGATGTAATGGAGAGATAATGTACCCCAGTGTGCAATAACCATAATGCCAAGGAATGGCTTCATGATGCATTTTGAGCCGCGTTGCTAATACTAAACAGCCGCACTCCTCCCGATGCCACCCATTTTTGCAAATGCTCCGTAATACGCCTCTAAAACCCAGAAATTGATTTAATGGCACTTTCCGAATTCCCGGCGGGGAAATTTATCCAATCACTGCAGGACGGAGTTGACGGTTTGCGCACGTAAAACTGAAACACTGAAGAAAATGGAGCCTCGATCTTACCTGAAATGAAGACATTTACACATAGGAGAGCAAGTCAGTAGCATTTAGAAAATCAAATTTGACATAAATATTATAACAGACATGAATATTTCAGCGTCTCCTTGTGTAAAAGCGAAACTACGAGTGTTTAATCTTTAGAAGCCCCAAGGTGTGTGGATGGGAAGGTTTGTGGTGGATAATCAGGGAGGTAATTGCGACCCGTCTGTGGGTGATTTCCCTGAAACGGCAGCCAGCGGCGGCTGCAGCGCGAGGCTGTTTTGATTAAAATGACAGGTTAGTCCAATCAGGCGGCAGCTGGTTTTAATCAAACACGCTGTCAGTTAATCACACCGTGATTGGAGAGAGGTGGCTGTAATCAAAAACCGTCTTATTTTTACACAAACAGCCCACATTAATAAACAGTTTAGTTCTTAAAGCAACTTTTAAAGGAGGAATGCAGCATTTTGTTGGTGCCTGAATGGGCAATTATTAGTTTCAAAGGGGTGTTTTAGCTTTTTGTTCTGCTTAAATGGTTTTTCCAAAGAGAGTAATTAACTTCCAGAGTGCTATCTGCAATCCCTGCTTGGAAATCCAGGCTGTGCTTTAATCTGCTCTGGTCAGAAATATGCATCCACTCATCATGGCCAAGAATGTCTGATTCCTTTATTTTAATGATTTATTTGAAATGTTCCTTTGACACAGTGGAATGATTACACGGCTTCCAGCTGCAGCCGTTTTTAAAGAGGAACTGGGAGCTCAAACTGCAGTGCTACCTGCTCAGCAACGGCTCAGATATATCCATTCCACCAATAAAAGATATGCTAGCCATCCTGTAGCATCCTAGCATTTTTTCTAACTTTGAAAACATCTAGCGCAGCTAGCTTCCCATAAATCTTTATTTTCAGATAAGTTCTAAAGTGCTAACTTAGTTGAGTGTGTTTCTAAACATTGGTGTTGAAAATTTGGCCTTTAACTGTTTCTTCATTAACATTAGCTTCAGCTAAAAATCATGTTGATAGAGCACTTTAGCATTTTTGCTAACTTTGAAAACATTTAGCACATGTAGCTTCCCATAGTTTATTTCTAGATAAATTCTGAAGCGCTAATTAACTTGGCTGTTTTGTAGATTTTAGTTAAATAAAGTTGGTGATTGATTGCCAAGAATTCTTCAAGTAGCTTGACATTTATATTTATGCTCTTATTTTGAAGCGGGTGCAGCAGTTCCACTTCCTCTCTACAACAAGCAAACAAATTAAGCTAACAGAAGAATTTAGTCCTTTAGGGTTTAGCGTACGCTGATTATCATCACAGTCTAGGGCTTTTAGTGGATCTAATGTTTTTGCTTCGTGTTATAGGGTTAGCATGGCGAACCCCATCAGATTGATGCCATTGTTTTTACTTTGATATAGTGCATAATGGCTGCTGGCGTCTGTCTTGAGGGTGAGCTGTAAGAATGGCATGTTAATGTTAGCACTGTGTGCTAGGTTTTAGCTCCTTGAGGACATAACCGAACAACTTGGCGTTGATTTTCCCATTTTTGTTTTAAGGAACACATTCAGTTACATTTTTAGCACTAGCATTAGCTAACCTGCTAACTACCTTGAGACCTTGTTTAGAACGATTGTTCATTCATATTGTGATAACATTTTCTGTCTCAACAAATCTATTTTAATCAATTTGAGAGTAAAAAGCTTCTGCATCGATAAATAATCGTATCTCTGCTGTCAAACTACTAAAATGTTCTAACGTGGTGGAGTGGATCACTCTGCAGCCTGGAAAGGAGCAGGTTATCTAGATAAAATAGATTATTTAGGGTTGTATCTTCATGTTTCTGTACAAATTTTGACACGCTTTCACCATTTTGTGAGAAAGGACAGTTTATAGAGACCTGTTAACCTTTTGAACTGTGTAATGCTGGGAGAAAATGTCACTCAGGCAACATTCAAACACCTTATTGCAGCTGCACCACAATGGAGCCCCACTTTAGAAGACCTTATTTTTCAACCTAATTCTTATGTTTATCCATTTTGACAGCATGAAATAACTCGTGTTTGCCTGCTATAATAAAAGGTTATGCCTGGTCAGGAGAAAATTGTCATTTCAGCCCATTCTCTCCCCAAAGTATTATTGATTCCATTCGTCATCATTTGTGATTCACCAGAAAATGAATATTTTTCCGTCTCTTGCTTCATGGATTCAGATAAAGAAAAATGTCCTGAGTGTTGTGGTGAAGATACCGCAGCGCTGAGTGAACCTCATTTGGCAGAACGCTTCACAGCCTTTATCTGCACTCCGCCCTTCTATAGCTCCTATTCTCTGGAGGCGAGCGGCGGGCAAAAAAACACTAATTTGCCCCAGAGGGATCAATAGAGTGTCACAAAATCCCATTTAGATCCATTTGTGGTGTAAAACTGTAATTACCCACAAAAATCTATGCTTTCAAACCCATCAATAGCGGCCATCAATGTTGATGGAATTAAAGGAGGTTGCTTGGCGGTCTGGAAGCGGCTGCTGGACCTCCTGAGGTTCAGACCCACAGATGTGTCCAAGACTTTTCTCTGGATGTTAAGTGGATTTAAAATAAAAACGCCAGGATGGAGGATGAAAACGGCTGTCAAGTCTGCTTTTCTTTGCAGCGATTTCTGGGGCTGCTGTTTGTGTTTTTATAACTCCTAATGAGTGTTTGTCAGAAAATGATCCAAGCAATATTTAATGGGAGATTTGTTGTGTGTTTTAGCATTCAGAGCTAGCTGTTTGTCTCTGTTAGGGCCCTTCTTCTCCATGAGTTGTTGGTCAGCAGATTTGACTGTTTTGTGAGCTTTCAGTTGAATAAAGTTTAACATCTCTGTTTAAGTTTTGGTTAAAAATCTTTAAACCATTTACCGTTTATATTCATGCTCTTATTTTGAAGTAGGTCTTATTTTGAAGTAGGTCTAGGCTTTTTATGCTGCAGTTCCAGTTCCTCTCATTTTTTTTCCACCAAAAACTATTTTAAGAGAAAAACAGGAATAAAATAAAACAGCAGCTGAAAACAATGAAAAGGAGCATAATGTCAGTTCTTTCAAGGGCAGATATAATTTAAATCTGAAGTTAGTGGTGTAGCATTAGCTTCAACTAAACACCATGTTGGTGTAGCACTTTAGCATTAGCAGAACTAGCGCAGCTAACTTTTAGTCAGCAGCATTAGCTATTCTGACTGCTTTTTAAAATAAACTGTAATAAATTGCTACATCTGGAAGTGGATGACTTGTTAGGAAAGTCTAGTAGCACCAAAATTGTCTTCTTTGATAAATTCTCATTTGTTTGATACCATTGCTTTTACTCCAGTGCAGTTCTTACTGGCTCATTGTGTGTGAAGGTGGAGCTGAGTGTTTGGTTTAATGTGTTGGCTAACAGGCTGTTTTCCTGCTGATAATAAAAGCAGGTTTAGACTCAGTCGACCTGGAAAGCTAATTAACTGCAACACCGGTGGAAGTGTAAAAAATCTCCAGATAAAAGAAGAAATGGCGGCTGGTTTCTGGCGTCAGGTGGATTGTTGATTGGTTCAGGATGAGCAGACCTGAAGCGAACTGAAATCAAACTTCTCTGCGCAGACAGCCCTCAGGTGAGGCAGAAAATAAAAACAGAGAAGAAGATCCACGGAGGAGAGACGGAGAAACATGATGTTTAAATCAACACAGCTGGAGCACAGCACTCATCCCCAGACATTCATTTATTTCTTACTGCAGCTACAATAAAACTTTGCTTACTACAAATTGAATTTCTATATTTGGAGGCGCTCACCTGGCAGTGACACCTCAGAAGGAGATATCCCCCCACCGCTGCAGACAAACAAACACATCTGATCGTTTTTCCCTCTGAGCTTCACCCTGAAGTCGTGTCACATCTGAAACCTAAACAGTCTCACATTGATCTCCGTCTTTGAGCGCCGCTCTGAACCATCGCTTATTTTCTACGTTTTCCTGCTCAGTTTGAAACGATGCATTAAAAAAACTGGGAATTAAATCAAAATTTAAAACTCTGCCACTTCTCAGCAGCTTCCTGAACCGTTTAAGGAAAGGATCAGGATTTCTAAAACTTGTTTCACTCTACTCCAGGGGTGCCCAAAGTGTGGCTCGAGGGCCATTAGTGGCACTTTGAATCATTTGTACTTTAGAATGGTACAAATTTGGTCCTCTGACACTTTCTGTAATTTTTTGGGATGAGGTTTTCATTCTTAAAACTTTAAATCTTCTTAAACATAAAACATGAAGTACAACACAACTAATTTTTTATTAGTTTTTTCTTTGTGCTTTTATTTTCATTTTGTAGCAACTTGCTCGACTTGGTCACACAAACCAATGTACTATACAAAATTCAGCAAAAGTTTTAGAAGGAAATTCTCATTTTACAAATATTTCATAGACCTGTTGCAGCTCACAAAATCCAAAAAGCTGCTCCCTGACGATGGCTAGCATTGGTTTTAGCTGTCAAGTTGTCAACATAACACACCAAATCTTATATGTGATGTATAAAAAAAAAAGGGATGCAGTGCTTTGTCTCAAATGGTCACCAATACAAAAACTAGAAGAAAAAAAACAGGAAAAAGTTTTGATCAACAAAAAAGTATCGAGGGAGAGGGAAGGAAATCAGCTATGCTAGCTTGACTATGACAACCTTAACATGTAGATGTGCTGTGGAACTCTGTGCGTTTCGGTTCAGTTAGACATAAAAAAGACGACTCACACACCAACTCTCTCTCATCAGTAGAGCAGGTGTTCAAATTAACTAATCTAAATTAGCTAATAACTAATAATCTGCCACCGTGATCAGTTATTAATAATCACAAAATAAACATCAAACCTGAAAACATAAAACTGTAACTGTTCAAATGTCTGAGTGTCTTTTGCTGCTGAATCCTGAAACATAAAGTGGCGTTGTTGTCAGTTGCTATGGCAACAGGTCTGCGAGAAAAAGAAGAATACGAGTGTTTTTGAGTCGTTCTTCGGTGTTTTTTCTGTTATTTTTCCCTTTGCTGTGGTGCGCTGAATTCTCCAGGTTTCATTTTAATGGTTTATAACATGAAACAGTTTTATAGGCCAACAAAATGGAAAATAATTAGCCTAGAGAATTAAATAACTATGAAGAGTACGGCAAATGTAAAAAATATTATGCTTATTTAATTGTTGTTCAGGTAAGTCAGAAATAATTCACCATAATATTATTTTATGTGTGACATTAGGGCAAAAAAGAAACTTCGGTCCTGTAAATACTTTCATCTTGGGGATTTTGACCCTCTGTTCAAAAAGTTTGGACAGCACTTCTCTAATCATGCCGACTTGCTTTGTGTGTTCATTATGCTGCAGGAACTGCAACAAAATTGCTGCTTTATGTTTTTTTTCCACCAGCAATAAACAGCGGTGTGTCCCTGATGGCATTAAAATTCGGTCTTATGCTGATTACAGTGGTTCCTGGGAGATGAGGGATAATAATTATCTTTAATAAAATCCAGGCTCCAACATTTTCTCCATGCACAGATGTTTTTAAAAAAGCAGATTTCAGTGATTCAGTGTCTGCTTCAGATAACAGGAGGTATGATGACGACACTGCAGAACATGATGGAGGTGGTCCTCCAGTAAAACCGAGAGAGAAAATATTTTCTAACTGAGAAGTGATGATACTGAGACCACAACATGAGATATTCAGCTCCTGAAGAGGGAGAACACTGTGGTTTATCTCATTTAATTAAGGTGTTCAATTTGATTGAGCCAAGAATTTACCTTTATTATTATTTTATTCCAACTGCAGCCAGTTTGTCCATAAAGTCCAGTTCATTTCGAGAGGTGTGGATGGTGATTGAACTCTGGTCCATCTCCAAACTTCGGTCTCGGTTTGGTTGAAGTTAAATCTGGTTTGGTTTGAATGCATATGTGAACGCCAAGCGGACCAGACCGCTCCAAAAGCAGGAAATGGACTATAATGCAGGGCATTCTGGGTAAATACAACCAAAACAAATGTGTTAGCCTAGCATTAGCTGGAGAAATGGCTGATGGTCTTAAACCAAAGACAAAAGAGAAATCCCACAACTGCTAAACTCTGACGCCATTTTTGTTTTAATTTCGTTGCTCTCAGTGTCTTCAGAGGTTTTTGTGTCGTTTCCTTCAGTGGTTCTTGGTGCAGCGCCCCCACAGGCCAGGAGGGGAACAGGTTGCTCGAAGGGTTTGGATTGTTTGACTTGGTGCTGAGAGAGGGAACCACAGCAGCTGGACATGTAACAAATGTTCCAGCTTTGGTCCCAATCGAACCGATTCTAATAACTCTCTAGCATGGAACCGGTTCTGCTCCTTTTTTCTGCCATGCTGTTTTCCATCAATAGTCCCTGGACTACTAGAGTCTAACGTCACACAGCCAAGCAGCAGCATTCACCCGCATGTCACGGTGGGTGTTTATCAGATATTTTCTATTCACCTTCTCCTGCTTTTCCCTCCCGTTTTGCTGCGTCTCTCTCTTTTCTCTCGCTCAGTTTTCCACAGGATTACAGTGAAATTTGAGGCAGAGGATTATAAAAAAAATCAATGCAGTGTTCAGTTGCAACTGGGTTTGCTGCTGGGGATTTGTACACAACACGGAGCGGTTAGTGGGAGACGCCGGCTTCGCTGCTCGGTGTGTGTTGGCGTGTGAAACGCGGCTGAAATGCGCGTAAAGCTGCCTTTTTTAGCTGGGAGTCTGCAGACCGTCAGGGGAGGAGGGAGGCTTTGATTGCAGGGAAATCACAGGGAACTAATCAATACAACACATCCTGCTAAGGAACTGTACTCACACACACACACACGGTGCTTTTCTACACATCCACGCTCCGATAACGCCCGTTTAACACCCCCACCTCTCCGTACCGATCCACGAACATGCAGAGGAATGGGAGCGAAGAAGGTGCTGCTGAAACACGGATTATCACCAGGCGACTCGTGTCCCAACCACGCGTGCGCGCGTGTGTGTGTGTGCGTGTGTGTGTGTGTGTGTGTGTGTGTGTGTCGGTGTGCGTGCGTGTGTGTGTGTGTGTGTTGGCGCACTGCAGTCAGGTGGTACCATGCCTATTGTGGAGACAGTGAGAGGCCTGATTAAAAATGTATGGAGGCTCTCAGGATGGAAGGCTCTTCTGTGATGGGATTAAAGCGCATGAATACATACATATGATGATGATGATGATGATGAAGCTGTGTCTTGTCACCTATTTTTAATTTGTGGAGAAATTTGTTTCTTTGACGTTAGTCGCTTTGATTTGTATGGACGAGGATTAGAACATCACAGCAATTCATTTGTCAAAAAACTGTCTCTACATGGTAAGGTTACATAGTGTTACCTGTTTTTAAATCTCTGTTTCACATGCCGTTTTTATTTTAATTATGTAAAGCACTTTAAATGCCTTGTTGCTGAAATGTGCTATACAAATAAAATTTGATTGATTGATTGATTGATTGATTGATTGATTGATTGATTGATTGATTGATTGATAAGCTTAGAGAGCTCATTTAAAAAGCTATTATTATTGTTGTTATTATTAATAACTGGTCAGCAGTCTAAAGCCGCCTTTTCTCTGGATTAAGACTTTCTGGTCTCAACTCTGTAAAACCGTCTGAGTGTGTGTGTGTAGGTGTGTGTGTCTGTGTAGGTGTGTGTGTCTGTGTAGGTGTGTGTGTGTGTGTAGGTGTGTGTGTGTGTGTGTGTAGGTGTGTGTGTCTGTGTAGGTGTGTGTGTGTGTGTGTAGGTGTGTGTGTCTGTGTAGGTGTGTGTGTGTGTGTGTAGGTGTGTGTGTGTGTGTAGGTGTGTGTGTGTGTGTGTGTGTGTAGGTGTGTGTGTCTGTGTAGGTGTGTGTGTGTGTGTGTAGGTGTGTGTGTCTGTGTAGGTGTGTGTGTCTGTGTAGGTGTGTGTGTGTGTAGGTGTGTGTGTGTGTGTGTCTACGTGTGTGTGTAGGTGTGTGTGTGTCTGTGTAGGTGTGTGTGTGTGTACGTGTGTGTGTAGGTTTGTGTGTCTGTGTAGGTGTGTGTGTGTAGGTGTCTGTGTCTGTGTAGGTGTGTGTGTGTAGGTGTGTGTGTGTAGGTGTCTGTGTCTGTGTAGGTGTGTGTGTGTAGGTATGTGTGTGTAGGTGTCTGTGTCTGTGTAGGTGTGTGTGTGTAGGTGTGTGTGTGTAGGTGTCTGTGTCTGTGTAGGTGTGTGTGTGTAGGTATGTGTGTGTAGGTGTCTGTGTCTGTGTAGGTGTGTGTGTGTAGGTGTGTGTGTGTAGGTGTGTGTGTGTAGGTGTGTGTGTCTGTGTAGGTGTGTGTGTCTGTGTGTGTGTCTGTGTAGGTGTGTGTGTGTAGGTGTGTGTGTGTAGGTGTGTGTGTGTAGGTGTGTGTGTCTGTGTCTGTGTAGGTGTGTGTGTGTAGGTGTGTGTGTCTGTGTGTGTGTCTGTGTAGGTGTGTGTGTGTAGGTGTGTGTGTCTGTGTAGGTGTGTGTAGGTGTGTGTGTCTGTGTAGGTGTGTGTGTGTAGGTTTGTGTGTCTGTGTATGTGTGTGTGTGTAGGTGTGTGTGTAGGTGTGTGTGTCTGTGTAGGTGTGTGTGTCTGTGTGTGTGTCTGTGTAGGTGTGTGTGTGTAGGTTTGTGTGTCTGTGTAGGTGTGTGTGTCTGTGTGTGTGTGTGTAGGTGTGTGTGTGTCTGTGTGTGTCTGTGTAGGTGTGCGTGTCTGTGTGTGTGTGAGTGTGGCCAGGCGCCCACGGGGCGTGTATGCAAACGTAGCGTTACGGCGGCGCTCGGAGACCAGTGACAGTTATAATTACAGAATCAGACGTTCTATCAGGGCACGGCTGTAATTTCTGCTGATCAGGTCTAACACAACAGTCAGTGTGCACATTTCAAAGCACACACACACACACACACACACACATGTTCATAAACGCAGGCGTCACTAAAAGGCGAGTGTGTTCCTCCCTGAAACATCAGCAAAAACCACATGGTGTACTTAAGTTTTTTGTAGCTAAAACTTAAAAATTAAGAAATGACAGGATTTTATAGAATATATATGATCTCCAAGGAAACCGCCACTGTGTTAGCTTAGCTACCAGCAGCTGTAGCTAATCTCACCAATCACTTGTTAATAATTGCAAAATAAACATCAAGCCTAAGAACATAGCACTGTAACGGGCTGAATGTTCTGTGTGGGAAACGTTTGAGTCTTTTTTAGTGTTGAGTCCCGTTACATAAAGTGGTGTTATCAGTTGCTATGGCAACGAGTCTGCGTAGCGTAGCCGACAGATATCAAGAAAAAAGTGGTTCTGAGTTGTTCTTTAAAGGTTTTTCTGTGTTATTTTTCCCTCTGCTGTGGCTCAGCAGGTCAAGTCAGCAGTAATTGTGCAAGTCTCATTTTTCTCCACATAATCCGTCCACTGGACACCATCTGCCACGCTCCACAAACTCCGTCAGACTTCTGTAGCGAAAGTTTATTAATAAATATTCAGGAAATGCTCGACTATTTGAACAAGTTGTAATTTTTCTGTTAATCTTAAAATTGTTGTGCTAACGCTTCAGCACTTAGCATACAAACATAAGTATTCCTGTTTTCTCTCCAGGATACTAGGAAATTTATGAAAACTAAACTCCCTGCGGTGTTTCTGGTTCTGTTTAGATCTGAAATAAATGTTTCTCAAATAAAGTCTATTGTTAATTCTGTTTTAGAGACACAAGACACAAAAAAGTAAAAATTTCAGTGAACTTTATAAACATTATGCTCACAAACAACACATGTGGTCCTACTGCTAACTCCCTGCTTACATAATGAAGCCCAGAGTTAAGGATTTTTTTGTCCAAAAAGTGCCGAATTTATCTACTTTGAAAAACACATAAAACTATATATTTGTTATGTTCAATATTTATTTCATGCTTAAGACATTGTTGTCTTTTAATTAGCCTGCAGTGTTTTGGGCTGTAATTATGTATTTACCTCCTTCTTTGCAGTTGTTCAGTGACTTTTCAACCCATTTTGCACTGTTACATTATAATATTTCACTGTATTTTCCATTTGGACTTTTCTTTATGTTATCTAATATAAAAGTTAGAAGTTGAGTGACCACTCTTTGTCCCAAAGTTAAACTGTACAGCTCTGTTATCGCCGGTTCTTTCATCGTTAATTGCTTTCTGAACACCATTTGTCTGTCAGCCCTCTGGTGTAACTGGACCCGCTTTGCAGAGTTAAATTCATTTTACTGTATTGTGTGAAACCTGAATGAGCTGAAACAGGGTCCAAAGTCCTGCCTGAGTTCAAGCTGTGCTGCTTTTCCCCTCTTACGCTTTCAACCTCACAGTCAAACACTCTGCAGAATCCAAATTCATCCTTTTAAAGATGCATCAGCATGGAAAGGAGCAGAAAAGAGCGGAGCTCTAACGTGATTTCTTGCTCTCCAGGTGCGTCTGCAACATCGACTGCTCTCACATCAGCTTCAACCCGGTGTGCGCCTCCGACGGACGCTCCTACGACAACCCCTGCCAGGTGAAGGAGGAGTCCTGCCAGAAGCAGGAGCGCATCGAAGTCAAGTACCTGGGCCGCTGCCAAGGTCCGACGCTCACACACAGACGCATGCATGCAGTCGCAGTGAGAGGTGGAAAAGCACTCAGACACAGAGAGGGAGGTGTCGGCTCGTCTGGAGGAGCAGATGCTCGCTTCGAAACAAAAAACAAAGAAAACACCCTGATTCTGTGGATTCTACTGAAAGGGGCAGTATTACCAGTAACTGAAAAATGCTGCATTTATCATCTCTGTCTCTTTAAGAAACTCCTGCTCTTTCTGAAGCTCCGCCTTCAGGAAGTCATCCCAACATGGCTCCTCTATTAACGCTTTAACGTTTTTACCAGACGTAGCTCCTCTAATGAGCTCAGCTGGTGTTTGCTAATTGCTGCTGGCTAGTCTGAAGGAGTTGAGAGGGAGAGGAGCTTCGCCTCAAAGGCGGAGTTAGGTCCACCCAGCTGTTTTAACAGCTGAATGGAGATTAAGGGATTTCTCAGACACGCATGTAAACATCAAAGCAACAATCCAGGTTTGTTTTTCATGAAAGTAACATTTTAACATGACGTAAAGATAAAGAAGAGGTTGTTTTTACTTGATGCTGCCCCTTTGATATCAATCCCTCCAGGACGTTAAGATGGTTTTTGATTATTGCAAATGAAAATTACAGATTTTGCAGCTTCTGGGTGATACAGGAATCAGATTTATAGAAAAATATGCACACGTCTAGTTTTTAGCTCATCCAGACTCCCTGAGGAAAGACAGAGAGGTTCTAATCCCATCCAATGAGAAGGTTTCGGGTTCTAATCCCATACAAGATGGGATTAGAACCCGAAACCAGCCCTTAATATTTAACACACATAACAATCAGAAAAATGTTGACCTATTTGAGCATTTTCTTCAGGACTCACCCAACTGTTTTCTCTGAGGTGTGTTAGAGAAAAATTCTCGTTCATAACAAATTTATGCAAAACTCTTTCTTCCCTCTGAAGTGAGCAGCAGATCGGCCTCCTTTCTGCTCAGAGTAGTTCATCACAACAGCTGATATTTAACCTCTGAGCAGAGCAGTTTGCATTCAGGCGTCAGGTAGACAGGTGCAGGGATGATAATTTGCATCGGTTTGAGGCTAAGATGGTGGCCTGAGCCGGCTCTGACGTTTCTCTGACCTTTCCAGGCGACATCACCACTGGGAGCAAAGGAGGCGGACACTTTCCTCACACAACGGGTGAGTGCTTCCTGTCGAAATGAGGATAGCCCAGGTGGCTGCAGCATATGTGCACTTAGGAATGCTGAGTGTGTGCGTGTGTGTCTGTGTGTGAACAGAGGACTCAGGGACAGGACAGGCCCGCGGCTTGTACATCCCCTGTCCGGATCACTACAAGAACTACTGCGCCCATGGAGACTGTCAGTTCCCCAACATGCTCTCCCAGCCATCCTGCAGGTACACACACACACACACACAGCAGTAATGCGACAGAGCGTCCCACCGTCTGCCGTTCTGTTATTTAGCATAAAATGCAGAACTTTTAACATTACCATAACCAATTTTTGTTCACTGAAATGCATTTATTTTGTCTAATTTTACCAATTTGTGACATGTTGGATTCATCCTAGACATAACTTTAAATAATAATAATAAAAATACAATAAAAGTGTAATTGGAAATCTCACAACCCCCATGCAGTACCTCTGGATCCCTGTAGGGGTCTCGGCCCCCTTGTTGAAGACCTCTAATCTAGGCTTTGTGGAAAGCCTCACAGGTGGGCACAGCCAACTAAAACATTAGCTGTGCTAATGCTAGAGTAATAACATTGAAGCGCTACGCTAACATAGTGTTTAGTGGAAGCTAATGCTAAAGCGCTAACTTCAACCATGTGTTACAAAGAGAACCTGAACAATTTATGTTTGTGAATTTTTGCATGTTTTGTTAACAATGCTGGTTATTTGTTCATGTAAATGTTGTATTCTCCTGGATGCCTCAGTCATTGGTTTGTTGTAAATTTGCCATTTGATCATCAATGAATTTTGTAGGAAAGAATTAAATAAGTGAACAGGAAATCGAACTGCTGCATAAACAGTCTTCCCCCACTTCAAAATAAGAGCACGAAGAGACTTGGAAGAACTTTTAATAATTGATAACCAAAACTTCAACAGTTCAATTTTATTCATGAGAATGTTTACGACTTTGCGCTTTAGAATTTATTCAGAAAAATTAGTGGAACCTAAGTGCTCTAAATGCTAAAGTGCTATATCAACATTTAATTTGGCAGAAGCTAATGCTAAAGAACAGGAGGGAGTCGACGGCCAGAATTTCAACACAAATGTCGAACTTGATTCACCTGAAAGTTGCAGAATAGCCAAGTAAATTAGCACTTTAGGATCTATCAATCAATTTAGGGGAAGCTAAGTGTGCTAAACATTTTCAAAGTTAGCCAACATGCTAATGTGCTGTATCAATTTTATATTTAGCTGAAGCTAAAGCAAATTTCAACACAGATGTGAAATTTTATTCACCAAAAATATATAAAACATACAAATAAAAAATTTATCTGTAAAGTTCAATTAAGGGAAGCTAAATGTGCTAAAAGTTTTCAGTTAGCTTAAGCGCTAATGAAAAATTAGCTCCATTGTTAGCACATTAATAGAAGTGTGCCCAGCACTGGAAAATATTAAAGGAAAATATACTGTATGTGTTTAGAAGGAGCAACTGTGTTCAGTCAGAGGCCTTTTCAGATTCACTACGAGACTGACTGCTACAGGAAACTTTACCATCTACAACTACTCTTTGTAGACACTTAGATGATATGAGCTACAGCTTCATCTTTACTCCACTCTGATAACTAACAGAGGAGTAATAATAGCCTAATAGGGAGAGTACTGATTATTAATTTGTTACATTTTTTACATTTTCTCAGCTCTGTGGATCTGATCTTGATGTAACTTTTATAAACTGTATTATTATGCAGGTGATGTATTTATCAGAGTGGAAACAAAATTCTCTGCAAACTAAAATAGAAGCCTGAAACGTAACAAAGCTAATAAGGTGTGAAATTTTACTGTTGCTTGGAAAAGCTGGAGCCTTTTGCTTAGTTAATTAGACTTGTTTATGCTGACTGAATATAAGTGCAGAGTGGAGTTAGTGTAGAAGCTCGCCTCCTGCTGAGGCGATACGGCGAAGACCAGCCGCTCCGCTCCAAAACGGATCCCATATTGTGGTTCTCGCAGCTTAACGAGGATGCCGGTGTTCCCCAGCGCCCACGCGTTACCATGCGGGTTTCTGAGGGGGTGTCGGCAATCACAGCTCCCGCTTTGGTTCGCATGTGTGCAAAAACAAACAGAAAAAAAGCTGCGTGACGCGGATCAAGAGGCACTGGAGACGCTGATCAGCCACAAGCTAAATTAAATCCTACCTCTGATACGGTGGAGGGTTCTGCTGGGGAACATTAAGGTCTGCAGGAACGTTAAAACGTCCCTCATGAGGTAAAACAGCAGATATTACATGATAGACAATATCCAATAACTGCTAAATGCAAGGCAGCAGCTGAATGCGTTTAAGACCTTGGCAAGATGGCTCACAGCAAAGCGGATTCAAGTGACTTTGAATTTGTTGTTTTAGTTTTGTTTCAGAAAAAATACTGTAGGCTCTTCAGTTTTTATCATTTTAAATGAAATATTTGTCCCATGGACGATACCATGTAGTTTATGCTGCAATGCATCCTGGGTAGATGATGTATGCTAGGTGCTATGGTGCTAGCTCTTTTCAGACAGAAAGGTAGCTTTTGTGCAGTGAGAAACGTTGAAATAGAAGGTAATGCAGAAATGATGAGAGGAAATGAAGAGGAGGAAGACGAGAGAGTCGGCAGAGAAATACTTTGAAATGACAACCCAAAAAGGAAAGCGTTTGCTACAAAGAGCTCCAGTTCCTGTTTACGGTTAGCATCGGGAGGAAAACATTTTCTCACATAAAACGTGAATATTCTGTTACAAAAACATAAAGCTGCTTCATTCTCACTTTAAACATCCATTCAGTACCTTGCATTTATTTTGACTTTGTATTAGTTCCTATTACTTGTGTTAGCTCTAGCTAATGGTGTTAACGCTAGCTAATGTAGTAAACATTAGATCACAAGCTGATCATGTTTCTTTCGGCACATAAAAACTTTTTAGCAGTTTTCATCAGTCCAGATGTTTTGTGGGCTGAACTAGTTATGAGTGAAATAATCTGCCAGTGGAACTACTTCTCTCTCTTTTTTTAATCAATATTAAATTATTGACTTGAAACAAGCTCCTATATCTTGCTGAAAAGTTACTTGTAAGTTAGATTTGTCTTATTTCAAATGTGTTATTTGCACTAGAAACTAGACCAAAATTACTTGGTAAAAATTTTGTGTTTTTGCAGTGAAGCAGCCATTACACAGCACATTCAGCGGTAAAACCAGCTGACCAAACATGGGTAACAGAACTCTGCTGGCGTTGCTAGGTAACGGTGCAGAACTCTGCTGGCGTTGCTAGGTAACGGGGCGGAACTCTGCTGGCGTTGCTAGGTAAAAGGCAGTGTCTGCTTATTTGTGAGTTACATTCTGCAGGTTTTTGAAAGGGTTTGTTTTCCAAACACCAAAATATGTGAACTTATTTATTAGTGAGTTTTTTTTTAAGTGCTTGGGGTGTTCTTAGAACAAGTACAAAAATATTCAAAATTTGAATTTTACTTAATAGATTCCCCTTTAAAGTTTGTACTGTGACAGAGTTCATGGGGAGTGAATACTTTGGTAAATGACAGTGAGCACATAAGCATTGGGTAAAAAGTAAAGATTATCTGAAACTAACCGGATCCACTCAGGTCCAAACCGAGGATCTGGTTCTGCATCCCAACTGGACAGGGAATCTCTTCCTCCCTGCTCTGATTGGTCCCAGCTGCCTTTACCTGCAGACTTTAGCCAGGTGTTTCTACTCTCCTGGCAAATCAATCAGTTGCCTCACCTGCAGGACGGCGGATCTGCAGGAAGTGACCATAGAGCTCCATTGTTTTCTGCTGGATCACTTCTCCATGATAGTCTAATAATAAGGAAATGTTGGTGAAACAGCTTACACGGCAGAATTAATTAGCAGTTATACGATGCCGTTCCCGGGTTTACTACTTCTTTATTTCCTGTCGTAAATGCTCACATCAGATCGTAAAATGGAGACAACTGTTTGTCTGACATTGCAATGCCGCTCCGTTTCTGCAGAGAGGAAACAGGAAAGGCTCGTTTTTATCGGCGAGCCGTCCAACGCTTCCAGCCCTTTCAGGAAGCCTTTTTTTTAAGCACAGTGAGCTACTGTGCATAATGACTCCGTGCTGTGGCGCTAATCTTCCCCAATCAGATTTATCAACATATCTGTCCTGCTGGCCTCAGATCAGCGACAGGATTTAATGAAGCTGTTCAGACTTTTGATCACAGATAACCTGGATAAATACCTGCTTTTTCGCCTCCCTCAATTTAAATATTCATTTGTGACGGTGATTTAAATTCATCTGCTGGTGCTTGAGTGATTGTCTATAGGGGCTTTTCTTATCGTCTGAGCATCATTCAGTTTATTGGCTCCAAGTATCTAATTCACACTTGTCAATAAAATGTAATAAGTAACAGCGAAATATTCAGGAAATGAAGTCGCATCATTAATATAACTCTGTTATCGCCTCTTATTGATATTTAATCAGTATGACTGGGAATTACAATAATTCAGTCTGCGAAGAAGAGGAGAGTTAAGGGTAAACTCTTAAGGGTTTTTGCATCTCTAGAGTGATTTTTCTGATTTTAAGCCCAGAAAATCACACTTATAATTATTTAGCAGTGGTGTTCCCAAAGGGGGGCCCACAGGGGCCCGTGGCCCACCTGAAAAAATGCTGCTCCTCCCCGGAGATTTGTGTTTGGTTCATACAAAGGCATGCCGTCATCTTCTCCAAACAAGACATAAATGTAAAGTCAGTCCACATTTTCTCAAGAAGTTCTATAAATAATCAGGGTTCCTGAAACACTTGAAATATAATATAATATTACTCTGCATCGATCTGGTGGTTTAATAACCTGAATAACATATTAAAAACTATAAATATCTTTGTTGCTGAGCTCATATATCTATGTATTCAATGCTTCAGCAGCAAAAGGGGTTTTTGAATTGAAAATGTTGCTTATCTTCTAGACATAAAATGTGATTGATTAATTAAATATAGACCCTTCAGTTAACTCAGTTAAAAATGTTGAGTCCCACCTCTAATAAAAATTTATCTGTTAACAGAAAAGATCAAAAAGCTTTCAGTTAAATAGTAAAGAACATGATTTTACACCAATTTAAACATCCTTCTGAAAATAGTTGGCAAATCAGATTTTTGGTGAAAAACAGAACAACTGAATGTTTTGCAGGAACGTCTTCCTCCTGGTCAGGCTGGGTTTGAGTTTAGCAGTAGAACATGTTGGAGCTCAGCGGACAACAGAAGAACTGGTTTAGTTTAATCAAAATTAAGCAAAGCAGCTTTTATTTACTGCCCACCAAAAGCCAAATGTTTGGGGGTTTAGGGATCACCAAGCCATACTCTCACCTAGGGAATCAAAATGGCCGACTCTGCCTATGCCATGGATTAATACTTACTTTTGTGAGAATAAGCTCTTATTTTGAAGAGCTGGCTGTGTCATATCAGGAGCACAAACATCTGTAATCCAGCACAGAGTGCAGGTATAGTATATTGTATCCATAAATAGCAGTGATGTTAAGACCTTATTGATGTTACGGACCTTTAAAAACCCACCACTCAGATAAATCCGAGCGGAAACATCTTTCAAATAATTTCCAGCCTCACATGGCAGCAGCAGGGGGTCCTGACGCCTCTCAGTCCCTCCTCCGTTGTCTGTAACCTCCATCGCCCCGACTCGCCCAGACAGACCTTCTGGTTGCATACTGAGCAGAGATTATCAGGCTGGCCGTGCGGAGGATCTCTGCTGCCCCCTGCTGGCTGCCCAAACCAGCCCAGTTGTTGTTTTCCCCCAAATAATGAGACCAGAAAGCAGAGCGGTCTGGATTGGAAATGATGAGTGTGTGTCTGTGTGCAGCACAGCGTCCCAAACAGAACAAGGTTGCACTGTGCTTCCTCACACACTGTCAGGTGGAGCGGATGGAGAACGGAAAGGAGACGGTGTGTGTTTGTGCTAAACAAGGATGCGCAGGTGTTGGTGGGTAACAACCTCCCCGGAGACGGCAGGAGCGGCTAGTGAAGAGGAGCTGGTGAGGGATATTAAAGGGAGGACCGTTTTAGCTCATGTCTGACAACAAAGATCACCTCCATTAGTCTCTGAGTCCATGTGCTTCTGCCGGAGAGAGACGGCGTTCATGTCTGCACCATGATGAACAAGTCATAGCATGATCAGAGTCTGCACAGAGGATTCCACAGCAGATGCTGTGCTCTGCTAGCTGAAAAGCTAGCTCTGGTAACGCTAAACATGCTAATTTCAACCGTAATGACATAAAATATGTTATATCGCCCTCCAAAGGGGTAAATGTGCTATTACACTCCTATTAGCATGGTTGAGCTTTCAGGAAGTGATTCTTTTTATTCTTTTTTTTCCCCAGTTTTACGCTTGTTTAGTTTTGCTAGCTCAGTTGCTAATAACAGCAGGACTTCAAAGAAAAGCTAAACTGAACAACTGAAACTTAAAAAACAGTAAATTAGCGCTTCAGAACTTATCCATAAAGGGAAGCTAAGTGTGCTTTTCAAAGTTAGCATAAATGCTAAAACACTAAATTAAAAAATTAACTACTACTGCATTAGCGCAAATGTGCCCAACACTGATTCCACCAGAGTCTTTAATCACTAGGAACAATAATTAATGTCTCATCAGTCAGTGGCGGGAACACTTCCAATAATCCGCTAACAGTGGAGCTTACTTTTCATTTAGCGTTGTTGCTAACTTTGAAAACATTTAGAGCATTTAGCTTTCCCCAGTTTAATTTTTCCCAGTACACTATAAAGCACTAATTCAATTGGCTGTTGTGTAAACTTTCAGGTGAATAAAATTTGAAGTTGAAGTTTTGGTTTTCGACTGATAAAAATGCTTCAAGTAGTTTGACGTTTATCTTCAAGCTCTTATTTTGAAGTGGCAGCAGTTCCATTTCCTCTCCTCATGTTTTGTCTTTTTTCAAAGAACAAGAAACATAACAGAACAAAATAAAACAAACAATAGAGAAAAATATAAACAAATAAAAAAAATTTCAGGAAGCTTTTGAGCAAATGGCAAGAATAAAATAAATAAACAAATCAGCTGTACAGAAAAATACATTTACATGGATGTTAACAAAAAATACATGCAAAATGTACACATTCTTTTGAGACATAGTGGGTATCAACATGGTTGAATTTAGCGCATTAGCATTAGCTTAGCTGAACTAATGTTTATGATTAGTTTCCCTTTTTCTCATTAACACAAACATTTCCTGTCAGTGTCAGATTATAATTCTGGAATGACAGATTATATTGTTTTAAAGCTTTTGTACGCATCTCCACCGCCTCGCTCTGGACATTTTGGTTTCATAAAAGAGGCAGCAGAGGAGGAAGCTCTGCTGTCAGCAGCAGACAGTCTGTGTAATCAGTGTCACTGTAGTACTCAGAGTGAAATACTCAGCGCCACTTTTATCTGTTAAGTAGGCCTGCAGCTCCTTTATCAGGACGAGGAGCCCAGAACAAAGAGAGGATCACGCACGTCTCGCCTCTCCGTGTGAACCGACGCCCCCTCCTTGTTCCCCGTCACTCACTTTCATCAAAACAGTCACAGCAGAGGAGAAATAACAGACACCATGTTGAATTCAGCAAGAACGTTTCAATTAGAACGCAGAAAATTATTAACCTGTCGCTCACTGACTTTCCTTCTCTGCCTGTTTCCCCTCACTTCTGCATACGCGTGTGTGTGTGTGTGTGTGTGTGTGTGTGTGTGTGTGTGTGTGTGTGTGTGTGTGTGTGTGTGTGTGATCTCAGCTGTCACTCAGGCTACATGGGCCCTAAATGTGACATCAAAGAGTACAACGTGCTGTATGTGGTGCCGGGCTCTGGGAAGCTGCACTACGTCCTGATCGCCTCCATCATCGGAGCCCTGCAGGTGGTCATCATCTGCGTGGTGGTGCTCTGCATCACCAGGTGAGACACACACACACACATGCGCACGCAGCTGGGTTTCCATTAGGGCTGAAACGATTAATCATTATTAATCAGCTATTGAAATAATCGGCATCTAATTTAGGAATTAATTAACTGGATCATAAAGACTCAAAAAATATTCAAAATTTTTGAAAGAACACAGTCAGAGCAGCAATTAAACCAAAACAGTATAAAAATCTTTACATTTTGCATTTAAGATTTAACATAGACCATCTCTGTCTATAAATAATTACCCAGAATTCTTGAAGTGGCGGTTTTAGTTTCTCCTGGTTCAAATTCTGCTTAAAAAATCTCCTGTTTTTGTAATTTGACATCTTGAAATTGGGCTGTCTCTTTAAAAATTCCTGCTCCTGCTCTATTAACCCTTTAACAACATTTTTACCAGAGTTGCTCTGAGTCATAGCTCCTATAATGAGCTCAGCAGGTGTTTGCTAATTGCTGCTGGCTAGTCTGAAGGAGTTGAACCTCGAAGGCGGGGCTAGGTCCACCCAGGGGTTTTGCACAGTTTGACATGCAGGAAAGAATCAAAGCAACACTCCAGGTTTGTTTTTGATCAGGGAAAAACATTCTAACATGATGGAAAGCTAAAAAACCGTCTTTTACCTGATACTGGCCCTTTAAATAGTTGACTTCAGTTGCTTGTATTAAAGAAAACAAGAAACCTTCAGTCAACTCTGAAAGTTTTCATCGCTTTGTCCTTTTGAGAAGACAGAGTCCACAATAATGCGGTGGTATTTCGGAGGACCTTTTCCTCAATAAGGAAGAATGTCAGGAACAAGAGTCAAAGCACAGATGTGACCTTTTTCTGCTCCTACATGTTTGTCCTTTACGTGAATCAGAAATAAACAGAAAAATCCCGACAGAATAGGCGAGATGTTTGGCCTCTTGTGAATGTGAGCGCCACCTGTTGGACAGGAAGCCTCTGCAGGTGTTTTAAAGGATCTGTTAAACAGGAAGGAAACGTTAGCGCGGCGGCTGTACTTGTAATGAACTGTCTCCTCTTTATCATCCCTCCTCACCCTTTAACCGCCCACTCTCTCTCTCAGACCCTCCACGCCTTCAGCACCTCCTCTGCCTCGGCCAAAACCCTTAAAATATTTTATTAAATGTCATAAATTGCTAAGGTCAGCCAGAGGCAGACACACTCCAGGCTAACTCTCTCTCTCTGTGTATATAGATATATTTGTGTGAGTATTTTACAGTGATTACATGATGCCTTTTAAAACACAGCTCACCTCGTTTGCTCATGCAGAGTCTTCTGGGGAAACTGACTAAATGTTTTCGCTGAGGTCAGGAAGCTTTTCTATCCGTGAATAGTTGATCAGAACCATTTTTCTGGAGGTCATTGGTACTTTACCACTTTAATCCAACTCCAGTCCGTTTGCCTAGAAAGTCCGGTTTGCTTGTGGAGGTGTGAATGCTAATCAAACCAAAACCCTGGTCCACCTACAAACCTCGGTCCTGGTTCGGTTGAAGTGAACTCCGGCTCAGTCTAAATGCATATGTGAACGCCAAGCGAACCAGAGACTGCTCCAAAGGCAGGTCATGGACTACAGTGCAGGGCATTCTGGGTAAATACAACCAAAACAAACATGCTAGCTTAGCACTAGCGTTTAATAGCTTATGGTGTTTTACCAAAGACAAAAGAGGAATCCTTCAACCGCTAAAATCTGATGCTACTCTGTTTTTGTTTACATTTTGTAAAGAAGGAAGCTGCACTCAGTGTCTTCAGAGGTTTGTGTTGTTTCCTTCAGTGGTTCTTGCTGCAGCGCCCCCACAGGCCAGGAGGGGAACAGGTTTCTCAAAGAGTTTGGGTTGTTTAAGAACCGGAGCATCTGAAAATGTACCAACCGTTGCAGCTTTGCTCCCCAGTCGAACCGAGTCCATCAGGTCATTAATGTCTCTCTCTGTGTCTTCCTTTTCTCCTGTTTCTGCAGGAAGTGCCCTCGGACCAACAGGATCAACCGGCAGAAGCAGAACAATGTCCACTTCAGCTCTGAGAACACCATGCGCGCCTCCACTCGTCTTATCTGAGCCCAGACTCGCCGGACAGCGTCCAGCCCCCCGTCAGCGCCGTGGCGTTAGATGTTTTCTTCATAGGCCAACCCTGACCGTTAGCGTCCGCCTCCCTTCACTCGGCTCCCCCTCTCCTGGTACTAACGACCACAGAGGACGCTGGCACAGCGACTTGTATGTCGGGACAATGTTGTCGCCATCGGGCGCCGACGCCGTCTCCCTTTTTCCGAGGATATTTTTCTGAAAAACTGCAGGAGGAGATGGGGGGAGGGGAGGCGTCCAGGACACTGAATGTGAGTGTGTGTGAGTGTCTTATTAGATGTGTGCGCTTTGGTAGAGGCCGACTAGCCGGCGTCTGTTCTTTGTAGACGAGGGGCAACAAGCAAACCGGGGGTAGTGCAAAGCAGGGTACCGGGGCTTTAATAACCGCAGTGTGTGTTCAGTGTGGGAGGGGGGAGGGCGGGGTTTCGGGTTACACGTGATGCCTTGCACCTTGTGTTATAGGAGACCTTTGACGGAGGGCACACCGTCATTCTAGAGCTCTCTGTTCGGTTGTGACGACGACGTCAGCTACTGTATGTTGAGTTCTATTTCCAATAGTTATTACGACATTGTCTTGATGGGGTCCGTTTTTTCTGTAAATGTAAATAAATAATTTATATCACGAAATGTTTACATGCTGCCTCCGTCTGTTCTGTCTTTGAGTCGTGATGCTCTGTTCACTTTACGGCGATGATTCCCAAACGGCATTATCTCCTGGCCAGAAGAAAACCCACAGATACTAAATATGGAAAGAAACATTGAATTTTACAGTTTTTTTGTTAATTATTAAATAATTACCTCATTCACATCTCATCAGTGCTGCATAATACCTCCTGATATTAATTGGCATTGACTTGTGTAGTGGAAAATCTTATCAGGCTTTATGAATCTTAATTTAATATATCACCACATCCCTTCTTTTGATATGTAATGTTTTCATATTAATCCCAGCAAATTATGTCTAATCTCAACAGCAGGTCTTTTTCCCGTCAGAAACTTTTCTGACTGGAGGAGCAAAACAACTTGATAAATTTGACCTGCAGCCGATCAGAGAAATGTTTTGCTTTGGGGCAGTAAAGGATATTTTTACCTTCTGTTCTCCATCTATGACTTATATTTTATAATAATGATTGAGAAACAGATGACATTCATGTAAAATGTGTTGGATTCCCTTTTTTTGTGTTTTTATTTCCCATCTTCCCGACAGATTTCTGAGGGCTCCTTTAGCGCCCCCTGGTGGCCACCACTGAAAAGTACTACTGGAAGAGATGTTTTTTGTTTTTTTCATTGTTTTATATCCGTTTTGATGACTAAAATTGTTCCCATCTGTAAATTACAGAAACTCCAGTAAGGTAGTTTCTATAAGAGGTTGACAGATTTATTTAGTATGAAGAACTGGTGATTTTAGTCAGAGATTGTTGTTTTTCCTTCCACTAGTTTACAGGAATTCATTCATCAGCTCAAACTGTTTTAATTTAATTTTATATTAAAGTTAAAAATGTTAGAAGCTATAATTTTTATGAATGTCATATGTCTGGTTTTTTATATGTCAAGTATAGTTAGTCATTTTTTGTTTTGAAATAGAGACTTTCACAAATTTTTTCCATTGTAATTCACTAGCAGTAAATATGCTAGAATCGGTATTTCTCCACTTTCTTTCTTATTTTTATAGAGAAAATTATTTTATTTCCCAACAAGAATAATCTAAAACAATTGGTGTGTTTTCTGTTTGAGTGTAAATGAAATCAAATCACGTTTTGCTGTGTTCAAATTAAACCTTACAAGTTTTAGCCGTCAGCGGTTTAGATGTTGCTAATTCAGTCTCTCTGCCTCAGGTAACAGATTTGATTTAATTTGTGCTGATTGAATGTTTCACTGTGTTTGAGGCACACAAATGAAGCACACAATGTTTGATTCATTTAATTTCATTTGCAGCAATTAGATGTCCAAAACTGGTCCCAAAATAAACAGAGTAATTACAAAAACCATCAAAGTTCAAGGAATGAACATCGTTACAGCAGAGCTGGATCAGGATTCTAACTGATCAGTTGCTCACGTTTTCTTTCAATGTTTCTGACATGTTTTATCACCTTAAATATTGTTTTCTGTCAGGTTTAAAAGTGATGGATGTTGGAAAGAACAATAAAAACGTCTTGGTAGGGCTGGACAATAAATCAGATAGACACCTGATCAATAAATAATACTTCTGATAGAATATTCAGTATGTAGAATATCTAACCATTCAATCTCTCACAGCTAAGCTAGGTTGGTGGAATCAACTGTCTGGCTCTTTGGTTGCTTAGCAACAACCTGCTGGGTAACCAGCAGTTTCACGTCCCGCCCAACCTTGGTTACCTAGCAACGGCCTGCTGAGTAACTGACGCAGCAGCAGTTTCAAATTTCCCCACCAAGGCTCATAACTGGATAAAACAGGAAAAGTGACGCCAAGTCCAGTTCAATATTTTTCTTACATGATCCAGATGTGGGATGAGTTCAGAAAACCTTCAGGCTTCCAGTTTTGTTGTCTGAAAATTGTAAACCAATGTCTTTCATTATTTGTCACTTCATGAACAACGAAACAACTAATTTAAGGTAGGAATATTTTGATTGTAAAACGAGATAACAGCTGAATTTCCATTGACCATAAATATATAATTTAGAAAATAAATTTGCTTAATGGTAGTTTTTTCCAAACAAGTTTTGGAAAAAAAAAATTATAAGTTCTGGCACTAGGATGAGTTGGGTTTGTTTTGGCCGTATCAAAAATTGTTTATTTTACAAAACTGCAGTAGAAACATTTTTTTCACATCACAGGAGTCATATGACCACCATAACACTGCTGGTGGAAACAACAACGAAGAAGAAGAAGACAGGAAGTAGTTGGAGGATGATGGGTCGTGTTTTTTAATGACATCGATTGAACGTACATGTGACTTTTATGTGTTTCTTTTTTTAATGGAAACCTCACAATTGCGAAATTGTGTTGTTTTGTGTATTGACAAAGTTTTGTGTACATTTGTAGTGGAAACACAGATTTGGGGGATTAATGTCAGGAAGACCATCTGTTTTCATGCTGCAACAGCCCAGACGACTAACGGTGGACTTTCGTCAGCTGTCAGAGATCAAGTCTTCATCTTCAGTCTTCAGACTCTTCCGGTCTGTTGAAAATGACTGGGTGCTTGTAGGACTTGCCCAAGGTAACAATTAATGATGAACATCGATCCGAAGGTCCAACAAGAAAGCAGGAGAAAGGTTTGTAGATGTACGGCTAAATTAATACGAAGGTGAGTTTTACTTTCTTTAAGCTTTGTGGCTAACATTAACTTTAGCTTATGCTAGTAGGCAATATTCTCGGACATTTTCATTTTAAAAATGTGCTATTTAAGTATCTGAATATTTTTCATTTTTTCTAATGACCAATGTTTTTACCTTATTTTGTGTTTATTTTGAAGTAGAAAATTTCTGAGCTAAAAATCTTTGAGGAAAAACTTTGAGATTAATCTAAAATATTTATAAATTGAATGGCCCAGTGAAGTTTTTATAAGTGTTTCCAGATATTGCCCAGCAAAACAGAACTATTTAATTCTCTGCAGACTCGTATTTTTGTATATTTTCGTACATTTAATGTCATACTTCTGTATGACATTAAATGTCATACAGACATTTAATGTAAAATTGTTGTACTTGTAATGTTACAAGTACAACTAGTAAAACAAGTAAAATTGTTGTACTTGACTGACTTTTTAAATGAAATGCATTTCTCCTGAACCGTACTTTGCATTTTATTAGAAATACTTTTAATTTTAAGAACTCTTCCTCTTACGTAAGTACAATTTTTGTTTATTTTACCCACTTCAGTAAAAGAAACATGTTCATCTTTAGGTGGGAGCAAATCAAATTGTCACTCAAAGCAACAGGTGTAAACCGCCACTAGATGGTGCTGTTGTCTCCTGATTGAATAGTACAGCGGTCGACGTTGTTGTGGTTCCGGGTGCTTCGTAAATCTGGAAATTTCAAACTTGTTGACCACGGAGAACGATGTTTTGGTGTGTTTTGCGAAAACGAACAATCCGCAAATATGTGACCGTTCGTTAAGTGTTTGATTTCAGATAAAAAATAGAAACAAACTCAGACGCCTGTGAGACAGAACCGCGGGGAAGATACAACCTCATATTGCGTCATAGGTTGGTTATGTTGCCATGTTGTCGTGGCCGAGTGGTTAAGGCGATGGACTAGAAATCCATTGGGGTCTCCCCGCGCAGGTTCGAATCCTGCCGACAACGAGTTGCTTTTGTTTTTCCCTTAGTGATTTAATTCTCTTTTAATGTTTCGACGGTCACAAAAAATATACACAGAATTACAAACAGTGTTATTACTGCGCTCTGATTATAAAAGTCTGATTCTTGTATTTAAAAAAACAAACTAATTCTTTAAATATAAAACAGAGAAACTTGCATTACTATTTTTTTACTGTTCCCTTGATTTTTTTCTTTTTTGCTTCTATTTTTATTTGCATAACTTCGGCTGCGTTCATGCTAATGTTACTAATAGTCAGGTTTGGTTTCAAAGTTGTGATTCTTTATGTTTTCTGCACATTTAGAAAGAAACTAAAAAGTAATATTTACAAAATACAACATAGGTACTGATTAATTCACAATGATAGTGAAAATAATTCTTAATATTTTAGTACAATAAATCAATCAAATCAAATCAATCAAATTTTATTTGTATAGCACATTTCAGCAGCAAGGCATTTCAAAGTGCTTTACATAATTAAAATAAAAACAGTATGTAATAAACAGTGAGAAAGAGAAAGAGATTTTAAAAACATCATTAAAACGTAGAACTTTAGTTGAGACGCCGTCAACTGGGATTCCAACCCTTTGGACTTTAGTCAAAACGCCGTTTGACAAGGACTCTAACCTTTTGGAAACAGTGAGAAAGAAAAATAAAAAGAAAGTAATAAAAAGATAAAAAGAAAAGATAAAATCATTAAAGACATTAAAAACATCAAATATATTGAAGGCATCAATTGCCATGTAAACAAAAAATAAACAAAAATGCAAACTGGACCAAATGTAATGATAAAAACTGCTTTGATATGGTCAGAGTTATTTTTAATAAAACTGGAAACTGATTTTAAACAAACCATTATAATATATATTATTTTTAACTTTTATTATGGATTCTGCAAGGGTTTTTCACTGAATCTACTAAAATAATCTAATAGTTTTCTCCATTTTATCTTTGTCATCGTCCTTTTTCCTCCTCTAAATGATGAAATGTGTTTGTTGGCATCGGTATAAATCTGACAGGCTGGAGGAACAGGGAGGAAAACTCTGAACGTCCTTGTTTCCCATTTCAGACGTCAGGATCCAGTAAAAGCTGCTGGTGGACGACAGCTTCCAGCTTTTTTCAGATTTCTGTTTACAGACTGGAAAGATAACAGCCTTTGATGTTCAATCATAACCAGAAACTGAAGCATTCAGCAGCGCCCATCTGTAATCTGCAAGGAAAAGGAAATCCTGCTAAAAATAAAATCATTTAAGACAACTGATATATTTATATTTGTAAGAGATCAGAAAATGTTTTTTTTTAATGTCCAAATCAAAGTTCAAGTTTTTTGTTTATAACATCACATGAAAGCTATTAAATGTAGCTTTTCCCCTTCGTCAGACTGATTTTGTACGTATATATAAATATTTAAATATATAAATATTTTGTCTCTTCCATTTCCCAGGTTGTAAAGAAACTATTTCATACCCATGTACTAAAACTGTTGCACACGTTTATATCTTGCTCATTATTTTAATAATCTAAGGAGATAAATGGTCATAAAATACCCAAACCTGACTTGTTGAAACTAATTTGGATGTTTGAAAATTCTGGATTAAACTCTTTTCCCATTTGGTTCTGATTTCAGTTTGGATTTTTATGCTTTATGAAATATGACGGGTTTTTACCTCTGATCAAATCATGATAATCCTGAGTAATTTCTGCTGATTTTATAGGAGTTATAGGATTATGTTTTCTCATAGCAGACACTAAAACTGTTTTCACACCTGGCAGTCCGGTAGATTCGGTTCAATTTTGGACCAAAGTTGCAACATTTATATATTTTCAGCTGCTGCAGTTCCCAAACCAACCAAAACCTGTTCCCCTCCTGGCCTGTGGGGGCGCTGCACCAAGAACCACTGTAGGAAACCACATAAAACCTCTGAAGACACCGAGCACAGCTTCCTCAGAAGAGGACAATTTGCTTTTTGTGGTTCAATTAGCATTCACACCTCCCCAAACGAACCGGACTTTCTGGACAAACGAACTGGATTTGGATTAAAAAGGCCTGGTGTGAATGCACTGCAAGTAGAATAAAGATAAATAAACTTGTGGTCCCTAAGTTAAATTGAGCTCCAACAGTCATATTTCCAGCCCAAAACGGCAGAAGGAAACAACGTGATCATCTAAATGCAGAACCACCACGATGTGATTGTTGCAAGACGTTGCACAGCAAAAGGCACCACCTTGCTCTTAACATGCAAATGAGTGTTTTTTGTTGGATTGGTGGAGGAGAAGCAGTCAAGCCTCGCTGAGTGACCTAAGGCAGTGAAAGTGCATAGGTCTGCAGTGAGATCATAGTTTCAGTTGCTGAAAAGCAAGTAAAAACAGAAGTTTCTGGAGGTCAGCTCTGCTTAATGAGCAGTACAGAGAGACAGATCAACTCAGCTGCTGCTCTCCACTTAGTCCTGGACGGGTCCCTCTTAAAACCATCTCAAACAACAAAGGATATAAATGTTTTTCTAATCCTTGTGCTTCAGAAATTTACTTTTAGTCCTGCTGTCAGTTTTCTCACACCTCCTAAACAGTCACGTCTATAGGTCAAAGGTTACGCTATGCTGGCTCTAGCTGCAGGTGTAGTTAGCCGCTGCTTTAGCAGACAGTGTTGCCAGATTGGGCAGGTTTCCACCCAGTTGGTCTGCTTTTGAACATGTTTGACTGGACTTTGGACAGGTTGTTAAAATTTGGGCTGTTGAACACGACATCATTAGTGGTTAATCATTAGTTAATCAAGTGTCATTGTGTAGTAGTGTTGTAAAGCAGAAATATTTTCATTTATAAGGAGATATCACCAAACACACTCAAGTCTCGTTGAGTCAGGATCTCTGCCGTTCCAGTCGGATCTGGTTCTGGTCAGAATACAATAAAGGACGACAAAAAATGAAACTGAATGCACGACACAATCAACATGAGTTTGATTAGAGGTTGATGTTTGGGCTGTTTTGTTCTGTTTTTGGGCTGGAAGCTGTCAGATCTGGCAACCCTGTTAGCAAACCTGATGCATTTAGTTTTCAGTCTTTGACAAAACTGTGTCTCAGTGTTGTGTTCAAGACCACCTAACCCGAGACCAAGACAAGACCAAGACCAGAGTGTATCGAGACCGAGACAAGACCAAGACTTTTAGGGTCCGAGACCAAGTCAAGACCAAGACCGAGGAAAGTCGAGACCGAGTCAAGACCAAGACCAGCGGCCATGCTACATGACACAATAAAATGTAAAATATGATCGAAATTGCTTCTCAGAATAATCTGAAAGATCCATATTCCCATAAAAACACCTAGATATTAAATACTTAATACATTTTACCAATATTAAATATTCCATTTCTGTGTTACAATGTGTGATGGTCTCGTGCCATCCCTAAAAACATAACACCCTGGGCATTTGCCCATATTGCTCATATAAGAATCCACCACTGTTGCACCATTAAACATAGCAATTGAGGCAATGCCCTGATGGTAAATAACACTCAACTATGAACACTGAGCAACAAGCAAGAAGTAACCAAACAGAAGGCGCTCATCGTGACTGTTTTCACTGTCTCTCCCAGTACATGAAGCCAGGCAGTCTGACACCATGGCAGACATTACAGCTGCCACTTTGAACAAAAACAAAGAGCAATGTGCATGCTCTGCGTGCTCTTTCGTTCTTGTGTTTTAGTTATTTGTTAATTTAAATATCAACGTACATAATTAAATAAAATAATGATGCAGTGTACTCAGAGCATTACTAGAACAAAGAACGGGTGTTCTGTCAGGTCAGATCGTCATACGCTTAACACGAACTCACGGTGTTCTGTCAGATCAGCATACGTTGTCAGATAGTCGTACTCTTAGCTCAGACATGCATACGCTGTCATTACCATATGATTTTATTTAATCAGCAACATAGAATCATGACGTAGATCATCATACACTTGGTTATTAACAGTTGTATGGCATCCAGCTGCAGCCAGACCTACTTTAAATACACTTTGAAACCACGACAACGCATGTATATCTATCTAGTTATCATATTATGTCATATTATAAACAATTTAATGACTTATTTTCGTCATAACTTGTTGCATATGCTGAACTGACAACTCCACTGACGGTCGGACTTCTTAAGGCGCATGCGCTGGCATGGTACTCACTGCATGTATGCTAGGAACATAGAATCGTGACGTAGATCTGTTATTAACAGTTGTATGGCATCCTGACTTAGCGGTTAAGTGAGTTTTACACGGGCGTGTGTTGTAGCTGACTCCAGCTGCAGCCAGACCTACTTTAAATACACTTTGAAACCACGACAACGCATGTATATCTATCTAGTTATCACATTATGTCATATTATAAACAATTTAATGAATTATTTTCGTCATAACTTGCTGCATATGGTGAACTGACAACTCCTCTGACGGTCGGACTTCTTAATGCGCATGCGCAGGCATGGTACTCACTGCACGTATGCTATTCTGACAGTGTATGGTAATCTGATAGAACAACGGCTCTCAGTGAGTGACACTCCAGTCCTATCTAATAAATAAAGAGCCGTGGAGAAGAATCGACTGTTTCTGAATGTCACATCACTATATTGCAGACTTTTGGACATAGCGTTGTCCTATATATGCGACAAGACAGTCAACATCTCCGCACAATAATTCAGGCAGTGAGTGACTTTTTTTCATCACAAATTCTTATGTGTCTCTGTACAGCTAGCTTTGCTAACATCACGTTAACGGAGCTTACCTTCTTTGAGCTACTTTTCTAAGTGACGAAAATAGTTAGACGTTGTCCCCATCGTCTCTGAAAGCGAAGCGCTGCTGAGTTAGCTCTGGCCATCGGATTTCTTACTATTTATGCAGCGCTAGTAGATTACTGACGATTAGACAAACATTTTCTGCCGCTGAGAGAAAACCACTGCGCATGTCCTGGAGCGCCGCGTGCGAGTGAAAGGTGGGGAGGGGGAGGAGGGAGGAGGGAGTAGCGCCGCGCGCGAGTGAAAGGTGGGGAGGGGGAGGGGGAGAAACACGTAGTTGCTTGGATTTTAATAGGTGTGTTTTGCATCCACTGAAAACAAAGATGTTAACAAATAAACTGGACAGTATGCTGCACGTTTAGTGATATTTTCACAGTTGCGGTCTCGACTGGTCTTGAAATAAAATGCCGAGTCCTCAGAGCCCGAGACCGAGACAAGACCGAGACCAAATGCGGTCGAGTCCGAGACGAGACCGAGACCATCAGAAAACGGTCTTAAGACCGGACTCGAGACCAAGACCGATCTCGAGTACCACAACACTGCTGTGTCTGATTCCAAGGGAGGTTGTTGGTACCGTAACCTGTGTGGACTTGCCCCGTATCTCACCAGGATATCCAAATGTAGATCATTTACATCCCACCTGATAGCTGAACTTCCTCTGCATGACTGAGCACCTGTGTGGAAATTAGCAATGAGGTGGAACGCAAGTGATCAAAAAAATATCTCTGGAGACGGGCGGCTGTGGCTGGAGTGGCTCCGGCCCAGGAGAGTCCTCACTGCTTCACGACCAACAAGCCGCTCCGTCGCTCCAGAGCTGCCGTCACGAACTGAACTGGCCTGAGAACTGATGGTTCCCCTGAAACAAATGGAGAGAGACGGCAACCTGCAGAAAGCTTTTCCTCACCGGCTCAGTGTGTGTGTGTGTGTGTGTGTGTGTGTGTGTGTGTGTGTGTGTGTGTGTGTGTGTGTGTGTGTGTGTGTGTGTGTGTCACGCTCTCTGCTTCTGAAATTGGTCCATTAGCAGCAGTACTTGCAGCGCTGCAAAATTACACTCCACAAATAAACACACTATTCTTGTAGTGTGCAAGGCCACGTTTAAGTGAGCGTGTGTCCAACACGGCGCTCTGTGGAAGAGGGTCATTTAAAGATCCATCACCATCTGTTTTGGTCCCAGCATGCCATTTTCTTCTCTGCAGGAGCCTTTGATTTAGCGACTAAAGGGTACCATTGCTTACGTTCTTCCCACTGCGCGACCAGACATCCAGCCTGAGCTGCTTATACAAATCAAACGCTGCCGGGCATCCATCGTATCATCACAGGTTGGCCCATCTGCCCACAATTGTTGCAGGTAATCACGAACATCGGGGGTGCCATTTAAACACTGATCAGGAAACGTGTCGGCTGCACAAAACCAGCTTAGATTAAGGAGGAAGTAAAGGCAGCAGGCAGGATGTGGATGTTTCTCCTGATTTGGTTTACTTTTGGTCATAGGCTTCAGTCCCACCAGCCATGTTTAATCCGGTTTAATCCAACTGTAGTTTGTTTGCCCATAAAGTCCGGTTCGTTTGGGAAGGTGATAATCGAACTCTGATGCAAACTGATCCACATAAAAACCTCAATCTCAGTTTGGTTGAAGTCCATATGTGAGCAGAGACTGCTCCAAAAGCAGGAAGTGGATTACAGCGCAGGGCATTCTGGGTAAACACAACCAAACACAAATGTGCTGGCCTAGCACTAGCAGGAGAAGTGACTTGTTCTCAATCTTCCAGCGGTTTAAATCTGATGCCACTCCATTTTTGTTTACGTTTTATTGCACTCAGTGTCTTCAGAGGTTTTCATGTTGTTTTCCTCAGTGGTTCTTGGTGCAGCGCCCCCTCAGGTCAGGAGGGGAACAGGTTGGTTTGACTCAGCAGAGAGAAAGAAGAACCACAGCAGAGGAGATGGAGCAGATGGTGAAACTTTGGTCCCAATTGAACCGAGTCTACTGGACTATCAGGTGTGAAAACAAACCAAGGATGCTCAATAAAACTATTTTCATTTTTTTTGCTGAAATCCAATTTTTTGAATTAGTTAATGATTAAATGTGACTGCATTCAGAACGGTTTGCAACTTACATGCGCAGAAGAACATTGACATCAAACAGTAACACCTGTTTGACGTAACACCTGCTGAAATGAAACAAATGTTGCCATTTTGTCCCCAAATGGAACCAAGTCTACCAAACTACCAGGTGGGAAAACTCCCTTAGAGAACATCCACAGCCTCATCCATGAACATTCAGTGTAAGAGTTTAAATTAATGCCTTTTTTCTGCCTTTTTAATGAATGAATCCAATGAATCTGATTTGGTGACATTTTGTCAAAGGATACAAAACCAATGAACTTTCTTCGATGTTGAACTGAGGCCAACAGCTTACATAAACGCCCCGCCCTGGTAGGTTCCTGGAGGTTCAGGCCGCCCGGCGTGTTGCAGCGTGTCTCTGCTGCAAAGTTTCAGCAAAACTACTCTGGAGAGTCTTTATGATTCGAATACTGTGTTACCAAAATAAGAAAACATACACAACAGGAATTCATGCTATAAGACATAAACATGATGAGTTAATTTAAGGAAGAACTTTTGAGGAAGTGAATTAAGTCACGTTTGCTTTTCTCAGCCTCTAGGTGGCTTAATGAGTCCATCTTCTGCTGCTGATCATGACATGATGTTTATCACATTTATAGGATGTAAAGGATGTTTAAGTCAAGATAACATTCCTTTGCATTCCACTGGGAAGCAGAGCATACCAGCAGGAAAACTGGAAAACCTCCAGCCGTTTAGGAAAAGACTGAAAAGAGGAAGGATGGATGGAAAGAAAACGGGCCAAAAGTCCGGATGGGATGGCCGTTCCCTTCACTGCACAGAGTCCCGTGAGGGAAAGTGGGAAAAGTCAGAGTGGAGGAACAAGAGGTCGAACGTTTGTGTCAACAAATGTGTCCGTCTCCCGGGGAAAGTGGTGACAGAATCTGGGTTTGGACTCGGCCTGGGAAGGAAGTTACTGTTTTAGTTGAGTGAATATCTCCCACTTCAGCGTGACTTTCACAGCTTTGATGCTGATCGAGTGAGAGCCCTTTGCAGAGGAGGTGTTAGCATCACATGTTGACACGGAGGGATCTGCCACTGACTCTTCTGGCTGCGAAAAGTGTGACAAAAAAAAAAACATGGCAAACTGCAAACTCTCCTGTCAGAACCTGGTGTCATTAAACGTTCCCTTTACGACCCCAGGATCGTTTTTTACAGCATTCGCTCTAAAAACTGACGTCATCATCTTAATTAACCGACTGCATAGATTGGTCTGGACATCCAGAAGTATTCAAAGTGGTTTAGATATTAACTTCTCAACAGAAGTTTTAGAAACTGCGTTTCCATAACAAATGTCAAAAAAACACAAATTCACTATTGTATTATTTTCCTTTAAATAAGAAATTAAATCAAACATCAATGAGTTTGTTCACTCGATTAGTTATAAAACATGCAGTGCCATGAACCTCCTATCACTTCCTGTCGTCTTCTTTGTCGTTTCCACCAGTAGTAACATCCAGCTGTTGCAAACTTAAAGAGAAAGTAAAGCAGTTTTTTTGTGTTGTTTTTGCCCGTCTTAAGGTCAAACAGCTTCTCCTTCGATCATTTAGGACATATTTCCTGATTAAGAAAGTTGGTGTCAAATCAGGAATTTGACATCCGGGTTTACACATTTCAGTTGGTCCAACTCCCTGCAGACATCAGTCTCGTTTTTAAAGTTACTGAAGTGTTAAAATTCAGCCCTCAGGTCCTCAGAACGAGGTTTATTTGTAGCTCCAAGGAGCAAATCTAAAGCTGGAGCGAATACTGTGGAACAAGCTTCGTTGGTTTTTACGTTTTGGTAAAAAAACCTAAGCTGAAGAAAAATCTCAGTCAAACAAGCCTTTTCTTTAAAAGGCCTTTTCCATTATTTTTGTATTTCTTTGTTTTGATCATGTTCATTTTAATGCAGTACTACTTACTGTTACTGTTTAGAACATAGGAACCGTTGGTTGCAGCTCATGACATGATGTCTTAGCTACTGGATATGCCGCTGCCCTGTCTGGTTTCCAGCAGGTGTGGGCAAATGCTTTATCATTCAGGAAGCTAACGAGTCGATTAGAAACACTGATGAGCTGCTGGAGGTCAAAGGTAAGACGAGGGTTCACATGAAATCACCGCCTGTCGATTGGGAGAAAAACAGCAAGACAATTAAATGTGGATGATCTTAAACAACCAAGTCCAAACAATAAACCAACCCAAACATGCAAACACCATTTTTTGCAGGTGAACCTTGAACTAAAAAAGTTCCTTCAATCAAAATGTTGGTTCTTGCTTCAGGTTTGAGTAGAAGGACAGTCGTTTTGCAGCGGTTTTCTGCTATTGTCCCAAGGTGTGGCTCCTCTGTGTGCTTTAACCAGCACGTACAGGAAGCCTAATCCCAGTTTATGGGTGTGAATGTATTGATATTAGAAGAAACAATGCTTCTTTATCTTTAGCCAACCCAACGCAGATTTCATTGCCAGTATCCACTGATAACGGAGTCGCAGGTTGAACGTATAGTTTTGTTTCTGTGAGAAAATCAGTCCGTCAGATAAAAACACGCCTCCCAACATGCTGTGACTTCCACTCCGATTGCGACACATTCCTGCTTTATTTGCCCCTACAGCATGTGATCGCATTACTATGAATAAAAGATTTACAGTGACAGAGACGAAGATTGAGAAAGAGCAGGGCAGGATGCCAGCATGCTGATGAGCTCATTGTTGGAACAGGGATTTCCACATTTCCGTGCCATGATACAGAACTGAACAACAAGAGGAAAATTCGGCCCAAACACTCAGATCTACTCCAGGAACTGAGCCTGCAGGAGGAGGAGCAGGCAGGTACCAGGTGGCTTCAGCGTCACGTTGAGTCTTTGGAGAAAAAGCCTGAATGAGTTGTTAAGCAGAAACTTCTGCGCTGTTTTTGTTCTGGACAGTCTGGGACAGTTTGGCTCGATGCAAACGTGCCGCAGCCAGCGCTGTAAACAAAGGTAGCCCTCATTTTTATTTAACAGATGCAGCCAGGCATGCTCAATGTGGAATGGACACACAGCAGGCCGAAACACAAGGAAGAGCTGACATCCACTCACTGCAGCCGTGAGTCGATGCAGACGGAGCCGGCTGCATGTGCCAGCTCACTGACAGAAAGCTAGCTGCGCTAACCCTAAAGCACTGACCATAAACATTGGTTCTGCTAATGCTGCAATGCTTCACCAACATGGTAATTAGAAGCTAATGCTAAAGCTTCATGATAAAAACATCAAACTACTTGAAGAATCGTTATAGTCTTCAACATAGATGTTGAACTTTAATCAAATGAAAGTTTATAAAACTATTTATGTGTGTGTATGTGTGTTCTTCGGTCACGGTGACGTAGGGCTGTTGTACTTTTTAATCAAAAAACTAGAATCTTTCTGAGATTAATCTCAAAATTTCTTAATTTTTTGGTGGAAATTTACTCCTTTTTTATCTATCTATACTGACTCTAACACACCGTTGTACAACTCCTACATCTATATTACAATAGTGACTGAAGAGCCGTTTGTGAGTCAAAAGAACCGGTTCTTTTGGGTGAGCCGATCCATGGAGCCAGGATCCCGAACGGAGCGGAACTCCCATCAGTCCTCTCTCCAGCAGCAGGGCTCGGCCTGCTCGTCTCCCATAGCAACGCGGCCCCTCCTTTTGGCCGGCAGGGGAGGTGTTTGAAAAGTTCACGGCGTGTTTGTGCGTGTCAGAAAGGGGCGTGGAGGCCGAACCCACTCCAAGGAGCTCCTCAGCCCGCCTGCAGTCGCTGCGGAGCCCGGCAGAGTGACAGCAACCCCCCCACCCCTCTGCAGAGGAGCTGTTTGAGTTCAGGAGCCATGGAAGGCGAAGGGTCCCACGCAGAGCCCGGCAGCGTGTCTGGCAGCACCCACACCCTCCCACAGCTGCAGCCCGACAACACGGAGCTGCAGATCAGCCCGTCCTCCGCCCCCTGCTCCCCGACCCCCACCGGGACCCTGAAGCGGCTCAGCCTGCGGGGCCCCCTGAGCCCCACCGCGGCCTCCGCGCCCTCCCCGCCCGGCCAGGTGAGCGCCATCACGGTGGTGGCGCTGCTTGACAAGCTGGTGAACATGATGGAGGCGGTGCAGGAGAACCAGCAGAGGATGGAGCAGCGGCAGTCCGACCTGGAGGGCGCCGTGCGGGTGGTGCAGGGCGACGTGGTGCGTCTCTCCAAGACCCACCTGTCCACCGCAAACAGCGTCAACAAGCTGCTGGAGCGCTCCCGCAAAGTCAACGGCAACGTGAAGGAGGTGAAGGAGCGTCTGGACAGGCAGGCGGTGCAGGTGAGGAAGCTGGAGGCCAACCACAACCACCTGCTGAAGAGGAACAACTTCAAAGTGCTCATCTTCCAGGTTAGTCGGTTTAAAAAAAGCTGCACCGAAACATTCAGTTTGCGCCATTTGAGAGGCAGAACCTGTGAAACTGCAGCAGGTTATTATGGAGGAGTGCGGTTTCTGAGATCTATTTAAAACAGCAGACCTGGTGATTACTCCTATGGCAGTCAGGTTGTTGTTTTAGTCTGAGCTGTCAGGATGAATCATGATGAAGCTGCTGGGAGTTTTTCCGTCAAACAGCTGCTTTAACGCTGCACTCTGCAACTTTTATGAACAATGCTTATTTTTTACATGTTTGGTGAAACTGACATGTTGTGTCGGTTAATTAGTGAAAAATGGAGCTCTTCTGTCTTCTCTCAGTGTTAACTAGAAACAACCAATCAGAGCCAGGAGGCGGGACTTAGTGCTGTCAATCACCACCACAACATAGCCTGCCATGCTAAGGCTAATTAGTTTCACCATAAACTATCCTCCTGTTGATTCTCCACCATTTAGCAGATTTAGCAGCATACATGAGGATGATTGGCAGCGCTAAGTCCCGCCTCCTGACTCTGATTGGTTTTTTTTTCTTCAGATAGGAAAAGTTGCTCAAAGATTAAGTGGAACTTTTCACAAATCGTCTCATAAACTGTTCTGACATTGAAACAATTTTAACAAATATGTAACAGTAACTTTTTTAACACTAAAAGTTACAAACTGCAGCTTTAAATGCAGAACCAAATATTTAAATAATCTACTACTATCATGTGTTTTTTTATTATTATTATTATTATTATATTTTATTTCTCGGCCTGCTAAAATCCCTCATATTTTGGTTGATCATCTTTGCTCATATTAGATAAAGTTGTGAGACTCATCAATGTATTACTTATTTTCAAAACAATTTGATCAAATGTTTGTAAGGAAAGTCAGTTTATGACTTAATTTGAGTTCAGGACACAACAGGACAGGCTTTCAAATGGTTTCTACACATAATCCAGTTTTTAATCAGCCACATTCATTCTGCGGCAGCAAACATCTGCAGAAGTTAATTTTATAAAATTATAGGGTTTAAACTTGTGACATTGTTACCAGTTTCATTTATATTCTCAATCTTTCTGTGGAATGTAACTTAAATTATTTGCAAAAAGTTTCTCTTTTTGCAGATTTTTCTGTGTAAAATACAACATCAAATTATTCACGTTTTATTTGGAGTCTAACTCCAAATTATTTGCTAATTTTTCCCTCTGTTTGCAGATTCTTTTTGTGAAGATTTCCTCCAAATTATTTGCAAAAAATTCACTTTTTGGTTAATTTTTCTATGGAATCGAACTTCAAAATATTTGTGAATATTTTTCATGTTTAATGGGGTGTATTAAAAAAATGTAATCCAAAAATGGAGCTCCAAATTATTTGCAAAAATTAACATATTTTCATATTTTTCTGTGGAGCATAACTCAATTTTTGTGAAAAATATTCCTGCTTGCTGATTTTTAAAAATTATTCTAAAAAGATTTTGCTGATTCACTGTTTTTCTTCTCCATTTGCATCTCTATTGAACATATTTAAAAAGAAAATGCAGCTTGGGAAGCTGAAATACTTTGGCAGGTTGCTGCTTGACATGCTATTGGTTCGGAACAGTAGCCAATCCAGAAACACCAGTGAGTTTCCTTGATCCTGATTGGCCACACATTAAGGTATATTTGGTGTTTAAACTGATAAAACTGGCAGCTGAAAGCATTTTTAGAAGGAGTCTCAAGTATTTGCAGAGTTCTGCTGTTTGTGGTTTATGTTCCAGCTTCTGGCACAACTTTGGGTCAAACATTTGTACCCGTTTTTAATCGTACTGTAGTAAAGTATGTGATTGTCAGCTCCAATCTGTTTTCAGTGGTTAAGGTTCTGGACATGGCATGTTGTTTTAAACAGGCATGTTTTCCCCTATTAATTCAAAATTAAAAAAAAACTATACAAGATCTCTGAAATGGTTCATAAAAATTAAGTTATTGAGCATCCAGAGAACGGCTAAATCAGTCCTGGGCTCAAGATTTTCCCTCAAAACAACCATATCTCATTGTTTTCTGCTGAAATCTAATGAATCAGACTTCAGCTCATTCATGACGAGTCAGATCCGCTTGGATCCACTTGTGGTTGTTGCAGAAGTTAAGTAGGAACTTAACTTCGGTTTTCAGTTTGAATGTTATCGATTTTTAAGGAAATCATTCCTAAATTATAAAAGAGTAACTTCAAAGCGACTTGATTCTCGTTAGCACACACGCTGCTCTGTTTGAGTCCCATTTGCATTCCTATTTGCCTGGAGTCGTGGGTGCGGTCAGGATGTGTGCGTCCAGCTGCAACGCCTCGCACATTTACGCCTGAAACCCGTCTGACGGGACCTCCGACCAACAACTGCAGAGGTGAACAACACGATCCCAGTATTCATAAGTTTAAGGTCCCAGCAACACCCACCCACACTCACAGCTTGTCCCTGTGCTCCAGAAAAGAAGGGTGTGTCTGAGAATGGAGCTGCAGGAGATAATAGAGGGTGGCTTTAGACACCGACTCTGCCTGGATCTGCTTACAGGCTGCAGCAGGCGTTCACACACACTCCTGGGTTTAGACGGGATGTTCAGCTTCAACTGTTTCCTCTCACCTGTGGAAGTAAAACTCACTGATCTGGAAAAATAAATAAATAAAATCCTAAAAAGTTCATCTGGTCGTACAGTAGTCGCCATTATAGCCATAAAACCTGATATGGGCCGGTTTACTAGGAGTCAGCGTGGGTTTTTATCCTGCTGAATGTGTGTGTGTATGTCGTGTAAAAGAAGGAGGGGGCATTGTTGTTGACTCAGGCAGAGCCACAGAGAGCTCTTTACCACCATTGTTATCTGGTTTCCGAGGTACTGAGGCTCTGTTGTTCAAATGCAGCAGGTGCCAAGAACCTTAACCTGTTTAAGCCGGTCTGCAGGTCTGTTGGTTTGTCTCTGCTCGGCCTTGGTTTAATGTGCATTCTGTGAGTCGAGCATGCGGTGTCTGCATACAGGCGCAGTAAGGCCAAGTATCTGCATGTGTGTGCATGCAGCAATGCCGTTTGATGGTCAGGTGTAAGTAGTTACTGCGGTTGTAAAAGAGCCTTGCTGTGCCTGAGGGGAGGGAGGATGAAGGACCAGAGAGCAGCCCTGTGTTCCTTTCCTTTCTGTTCTTCACTCTAATTGGCACCCATCATTTTCTGCTGCCCCTAATGTCAGATTCTGCTTCCCCAGTTTAGCTTTTGTAGGGTTTCCCCCAGAAATTTGCTAAGCCTGGTGGTAGGAGCGCTACGGCAATCCACTATCAACCCAACATGATTTTGTGTTAAAAATGTAAAAAGTTGCAAAAATTCAGAGGTGCAGCAGTTACTGTGGTTGTAAAAGAGCCTCGTTGTGCCTGAGGGGAGAGAGGACTGGAAGAATAGAATGCAACTCTTTTTCTTTTTTTCCTTTTTGTTCTTGATTCTAATTGGCACCCGTCGTTTCCTGCTACCCCAACGTCAGATTTTGCTTCCTCAGTTTAGCTTTACTGCGGCTGTAAAAGAACCTCATTGTGCCTGAGGGGAAGATCGACTGAAGGAATTCTTTCCTTTCTGTTCTTGGCTCTAATTGGCGCCCATCATTTTCTGTTGCCCCTAATGTCAGGTTTTGCTTTCTCAGTTTGGCTTTCTCTTTGATGTAACTCCATTTTTGCCTTCATCTTTTGTTCCACCACCTGTTCCAATTCCCTGAGAGCTTTGATAACACTTATCTGTTGCCAAACTCAAACCACAGAGGCCCTTGGATATCAGTGGAGGAGGGCGGGGGCGCGTCCTGATGGATCCCAAACAGTTGTGCTCCTGTATGGGACAGCTGAGGTGGAAACAGGGAGGTCCGTACCCGCTCCAGTTAGACAGAGATGTCTCCCGCTCTGCTAAGCCACTAATGAGGCCTTAATTACTGCTGCGCTGTACTGGTTTGTTTACCTTATTGTGCTTTCCTGCCTCAGTCTCCATGAATTTCATTTCCTGCGACAGAAGTCATTTATTTCTCAGCAGCTCAAAACTTTTCTTGTCACTGTTTATTTCTCAGAAGAACCAGGATGCCAGATTGAATTTAAGCAGAGCGAGAGGCTCGGTTAGAAGTAAAAACCTCTTAGGTGGGAAAGTTCAGAGGTTTGCACTGACAGGTAAAGCTCCTGTCATTGTTCTTGTTTGCTTTGTTACCAACCGTCCTGATGCTTTGTGCAGCAACACTTAATCAAAGGTTGTTGCTTAATCCAACTTCAGAGAGAAGGAAGTAAAGCCTGTTTTTCCCTCTTTGTTTAATCTTTTCACCCAAGTCTGCCTCTGATACAGAGGCAGAAACTAAAAAATTCCATTCATTGTCTTTAATTGCTGCAGTTGAAAAGGCCTGTTGGTCAAACTTTTACTGGATTTAATGTCCTAACATGATGGTGAAGCATGTTTGGTTCCACATTAGTTACATTTTCTGCCAGAAAAGAAAACTTTCTAAACAAGAGATAAGAATGCTTCATTGGGTAGATTTACTCCTTAAAGGACGTTCAACGGTTTGGTTCTCTGCCTCAAACTGAGGATATTCTGGTTTAGTCCATTTAAACAAACTCTGGTTTGCTTTCTTCATTAGTGCGTCTCGTTTGGGTCTGGATGAAAACAACCGTCTGGATGAGACGGTCTTGGTACGTTTCCAAATCTAGAGGTTTGTTTAGGTTGTGACTGTGGCTTGGCACAACAGTCACCTGCTGCAAGCTTGAGCTTGAAAAAAAAAACAACCTCAAACCAACTGAAAATGTAACCAGTCAATAAACTGAAGAAGTGACTCAGATCAAATGAAGGAACTACAGGTGTGGGTTCTCTGTCAGGAATGTTGGAGGACTTTGATGTTGCCAAGTTTTGCACAATTTGCTGCTGCAGACTAAAGGGTGAAATGGGCTTCAGATGCAATCATGGAAATTTCTTCAATAAACATAAAGGTGACGGTTTTTCATTAGACAAGATTCAGATTTTCTTTTGAAGAAACTCGACTGTTTGAACTTTTTAATTGCACGTAACAAAATAAAAAAGGTGCTCCAAGTTCCTTCATAGATTAGTTTTAAATCCAACTCGTAATTAAAAGATTAAAACTTTATCCTCCCTTTTGCATCAAAGCATCACTCTCTAACCCTAAACCTTTACTCTGTTTGTTTGATGCATTTATAAACTAAAAAAGTTTAAAAAATGAAAAGATAAAACCAAGCAGATTTCTCAGGATGTGACCTCCAGTTCAGTGATTACAGTAAAATCATTCTGCTTAACCCGTTTCTTCAATCTACTTTGCTTGTAACTCAGACTTTGATATTTTTCTTGTGAAAAGACAAAGATAGTGAAGTTTGGCCTTTAGGGACATTTATAGTGATTTCCTCTTGCATCAGATTGGTGCATTTGTACCTGTGAAGTGTAAATAGTTGTGTGCAAACAGTTTGTGCTGCTGCTGCCTGGTGCAGACGTCGTGTGGGAATCTGATCCTCCTCCACAGGTTGCAGCAGGCTGCTGGCTGCAGGCTGCAGCCTCCGTTTGTTTTATGTTCCTCATGGTGATATATAACTTGTTTCAGCGTGTTCACTCACTTCTAGTGACTTATTTTAGGTTAAAGTTGCAGATTTGATTAAAAAAAAGTTGTAAATGTGCCATCGGAGCAGAAAAAGTGACTTTCCTGCACTTTTTTACAAACGTTTGTGTATTTTTAGCGGGAATAAACCTGTTCTGCGTGTTAAAGTGAGTTCCCAGCCTGTTAAGGCGTGCTCTCCAAATGAACAATGAAGTTTGTTTACGAACTACGTTCCTGCTCTGTTATCATTCTTACTTTCCCTTTGGGGTTCATTCCTCGGATAATCCTCTGGGTTTACAGCACAACACAGCCGAGGATAAATATAGAGAAGGAAAATGATAAGCAGAGCAACAACAAGGAAAGGAAAACAGAATATATTGTATGAGCTTCATTTCTCATGCGGTGACAGCAGACTGCATGCGTGCAGACGAGCCTCCTGCATTCAGGTTTGACCAGTCGGCTCAACTGTTTCGGTCTTGGAGGCAAATGCAAGTTTGTAGCTGCAGATTCTTCTAGTTACACTCCAGCTTTAATTACACTGAGAAGACCTGGGAGAACTTCCTCTGCAGACTTCCAACATTTTGCAGTGAGGACTCAGCTTTCTGAGGTGGAGCCGTTTTTAACATTTTAATTACAGTAAAAATGGGGCTGCATTAACGCCGTGAAGCGGCTTGTTTCACCAGGAACAGAGCGTCTTTGTTTTGGGCGGCTCACAGTTTGCATGTCTCTGGTTTTAGCTTTGGTATTAACTCGTTAACAAGGCTGGTTGAACTCACGTCCGCGCCCGTTCGCTCTCTTCTGGTTCACATCCAAAACACAAGTTAAACGTCAACAGATACAGAACTTAACAAACTGAAACAGTTGGCTCGATTTCATACTGTACAGTCATGCAAAATAAGTAAGTACACCCTCTTTTAATTCTTGGACATTCACTTGATTTGCTCTTTACCAGGTTCAAAAAATGCATTTAATTTGAAAATCGAGTGAACAAAAAACATAAACCAGATTCAAAATCATCATTATTTATTAAAGTAATAAAGTTATACTGTTAAAATCTTATTAAAAAAAGTAAGTACACCCTTGCTAGGTTCTAATAGATAACATGAGACCTGATGAAAAACAGTTTATAGAAGAAAAATGTCCTTTATTGTCCCACAGAGTCGAGCAGCATGTAGGTTAACACAAACATAAAAAAGTTTTAGAAAAGCAAATAAACAAATTAAAGAATAAAATTCTCAAACATTCAAACTGAAACATATTTTGAAGTTATCAGATATTTGCTGATCCAAGGAACTGAGGATCATTTTTATAAACTTTACAAAAGAATAAAGTCACAATGTTCCACGAAGACGGTCATAAAATTATTAGGAAAAGTTTTTTTAATGAGAGAAAAACTTTGATGGTCAACATGAGCAGCTGGTCTGGGACTCAGTCGTTTGAAATCCTGATGCAGAAAATAATTTAATGATGTTAAAATCTGAAGTATTTATAAAACCAAGATAAGCTTCATAAGATGCTCAACGTGCCTCATTTTAAGTTTTTCTTCTTATAAAATTACTACTGCTTTCTGCTGATATAGCAACTTTATTCTGGTAATATTATGACTTTGCTCTAGTATTATAAGTTTTTTCTCATCTTACTTTTTCTCACATTTTAATGGCTTAATTTTCGTAAATATGACTTTTTGTTGTACAACTTGAATTTTCTCACAATATTCCGACTTTATTTTTGTTTGACTTTTTTATCGTATTATTCCAACTTTATTCTTGTAAATTACAAATTTATTCTCGTTTATCATGACTTTTGTTGCACGATTTTATTCTCATTATTCTGATATTCTTTCTTTTAATATTCTGACTTTTTCTCGTAATCTATTTTTTTTCCTCTTAGTACTTCGTCATGTACTTGTGCATTAAGACTTAACCGTGTATTTACAGTAGATGAAACTGAAAGTTGTGTAAATACCAGCAGACATGTTATTTGAAATGAGTGAAGCTGAGCAGTGATGGAGTCTAACAGGAAGGATCTGCCGTAACGCTGCTCTGTGCGCCTCGGACGCAGCGGTCTGTCACTGGAGGAGTTCTGTTTGTTTTCTTTGTAGCTTTAGAAAGTCAGAGCCGAGAGTTTCAGCTGCTGGTCCAATGAGTGGATCCAAACAAAATCATTGAAAAACTTCCTGCTCGACTTTGTGTGAATCTCTTTCCTCTGATTGGTTCTCCGGAGCCTCGGCGTTCCTGTCAGGAAGGGAAACACAATCAGCTTTCTGCTGGTTTTCCTTTTACTTCTGTCTCAAGCATTAAAAATGAACAATAATAACTTCCTGCACTTTTGCGGCGGCCATCTTGCCCTTTAACCAAAAGCTTTGTCCAACATTATCTCTGCTTGCTCTTATCAAACAATGGTGGATATGGAAAAGAATGGGTCTGCACTGCGGCTCTCTGACTTATTGAACTGGAAATGTGGAGGAATGTCAAGGCGGAGCTCTGGAAAACGTTTTTCCATCATTCGTGACGAAAAAGATTTTAAACTTTGTGATGCGATCTGTTTGGAGATCAGGAAGTTAAAGCGATAAAAACTCAAACAGCTGCAGCTTCACGTTACTCTGACGACTCACATGTCACAGGAAGTTAAACATCTTGATCCGGATGAGTAACATAATGGTTTGCTCCAAGATTACAGTGCCACGGCGTCACCATGGCGACGGGCTTGAATAGGCCGTCGCGTTGTGTGATGGAGAGGCCGGTGAACACGCCAAAGACTTCAGCTCATTAATTGAGCAGGTCGCCATGTTTTCCCGTATTTTTCCATGTTTTCCTGTATTTTTCCATGTTTTCCCGTGTTTTTCCATGTCTTCCTGTGTTTTTCCGTATTTTTCCGTGTTTTTCCGTATTTGTCCGTATTTGTCCGTGTGCGCAGAGCTCATCGTGTTTGTTCTGCTCCAAAGACAAATCCCAGATTTCCACTTCCTTCCTGCTTCCTTCCCATGTCCACAGATGGCTCTGGTCAAAACGTTTGCAGATGAGGGGAGATTTTCCCGGTCGGTCTGGGTTCACGCGGCGCTGCAGCCGCTGCTCCTGCTGAAGGTTCTGCTTGGAGCTGGATGACCCGGGTCGCGTTGCAGGCGGGCCGAGTCAGAGAGCGACTGATGGTGAAAGGAAAGAAAGATGTCCGCCCAGCTGCTGCTGTTGTTGTTTCATTTAAAGCTTCCTGTCTGTCTGGTTCTTACTGAAGAGCAGAAAATAAAAACATCAACATGAAGTTCATCCGTTTTGCTGCTGAAGCTGAAAAGGTTAAACTCGTGTAACAGATTATTTAGACACACATCAAGTTTTAATTTCCTTATTGATTCTTTGATACAGCTAAAGAAAACCCAGAAACGTAGAACAAAGAATTTAACAGTTTTAGTCCAACTATACTTTAAAATATGTTCATACACTGGTGTGTGATGGCTCCTCTCTTTCTCTCTTTGTTTCTTTCTTTCTTTCTCTCTTGTTCTCTTTCTTTCTTTCTTTCTCTCTTTCTCTCTCATTTGTTTTGAATATGCAAAACTAATTTGTTACATAACATATTTGGTATCAATTTGCAGCAAACTGAAGTTATTTTCAAAACTTTGATTTGGATTTGATCAGGTTTGATGATCTTCACTGACTGAAGCGAAGCGGCTGCTGTTGCTCAGTCTGAAGGAAAACAAACTCTCCTTCCTTCACACACCTGCTCATTTAAAATAGATGTTTCAGCTGAAAACAGCTAAATTAAAGGTGTTCAGTTACATGACGGGCCCTTTATCTGAAAGGTGAGTCCACTGAGCCACACCCTGATGAGGGTCCGCTTACAGGCTAGCCATTAGATGCTAATGGTACCGTGCAGCTGATAAACACCGGGTTGCGTAACTCGCTGCTCTCTGCTGTCAGCCTGGATTATCGTTGTTTTTCTGCTCTTCTGAAAGAGTTTCCTTCTTTAAACAAAAGCCGGCGTCCAACAGACAAACTGCATCGTCACTAATGAGTTCATCCTCAGGATAATTAACGAGGTTAATTAACGAGGTTCCCAGGGGAGCCTCAGAAAGCGTTCAGTCGGTCCTGGGTCACATGGTTCTGAGGAAAACGCTGTTTGTGGCGATTCTTCCAAAACGGCCGAAGGTTAAATCGAGGTCAGGTTCGTTTTACAGTTTAGTTGTTTAAGAAGCTGAAAACCTGCAGGACGTTTTGGGACCAACTGGGAACCAGCAGGTTGTTTCCAGGAAGTCGACCTTTAAGGGGACAAAGTTTAGATTTGTTTGACTAAAATGCAGTTTTAGAGCCACAATATGAAAAATATTAATTATTATTTTAATTACCAGAATAACATGGTAAAAACAAAAGAATGAAGTTCTACGGTTCAACTTTATTCTCGTATTGTTTAGATTTTATTCTTGGATTATTATGACTTATTGTAATATTGCGACTTTATTCTCATATTATCACTTTAATCTTGTATTACTGAGAATTTATTCACATATAGTTACAACTTTATGGTCGTATTATTGCTACATTATTCTCATATTATTGTTACTTTGTTGTCTTATTATTACGGCTTTATTGAAGTATTTTTATGACTTCATTCTTATAATATTACAAATATCTTTGTATTACAATTTTATTCACATATTATTCTGATTTTTCCTTTTATTGCAACTTTATTCTTATAATATGAATTTAATTTAGTAATATTACCCCTTAGTACCCTAATACTCCACTGTAGCTTCAGTTTCTGCTCCGTGAACAAACCGGATCCAGTCCAACATGTCCGGACTGAGGTTCCCTCCACCGGCGCTTCGGTTCCACCAGATATCGGTTCTTATCATCCTTATGCAGGAAAGCAAAATAAACTGTTTCCCTCATGATGACCTGATAGAGTGGAGCTGATTTAAACCAATCCTGACTCCCAGTCGGTTAAATTCATTTCATTTTCTTTTTATTTGTGGATTCCTTGGATTTACCAGCGTCTGGTGTGAATTTCATGTCAATAGAAATAAATTTATGGAGGAAAAATCTGTTCAAATCTAATTTTATCTGCTGTATAAAAGCTGAAAACATAAACATAATATTCTCCTCCAGGCCAGTTTCCTGCTTTCTGTTTACAGCCTAAAAATATCCTGACTTTTAATTTCGTGATGGTTTGTTTTTGATGCCTATCGGACGTTTCCGCCTGGAGCTTCACTGGTGTCCAACGAGGCAGTACAGATGGACAGATAGCTGCCATCAAGGCCAATTAAAAGTTCTGATTTCTAGAGTCTTTATAAAATCTATTTCTAAAAGTATTTCCTTGACGCTGGCAGGTTATAGTGGATTCAAAGCTGTAAACAAAGAAACGACATCAGGATGATGGCGGCTGATCAGGACAGCCTACAAAACGGGAAAATGTTTTGAGCCTGATGCTAACGGTAAACAGTTTGAGGGGAAAAAATAAAATATTTGTGGGTTTTATCTGTTTCCGGGCGGATTTGGTCTGGCATTTGGAAGGCAGCAAATCGAGGAGTGCCATTTATTTTCCTTGATGCTGATTGGCTGTTCTTTCTGGAGTGGGAAAAGGAACACTGTTGTTGTTAGCTTCTAATGCTAACATAGTTTCCACTGTGCGTATTAATGTATATTTGGTGTTTAGAACCATTACAAAAACATACTTATGAGTGTTTTTAGAGAAAAAAATCAAGTTTTTGTGGATTTCAGCTGTGAATACCAAGAGAAAAAGAGATTTATTGGTTCAAACCCAGAAATTAATGTTCCAGGATGTTTTAGCTGGCTCGGTTCTTAACTTACAAAACAACATATCAGATTGGAGCAGATTTTCTTTGCATTGCTGGAGTTATCTGACTCACCCAGGTCTCCTCCTAAGGCTTTTATTGTTCTTTCTCCTTGAATAACTCGCGGCTGCACTCCGGGTTGGGGCCGGCCCCGTCTTCAGAACACACTGACAGATTTATCCCCTTTACCTGGGAGATCTCTCACATGCCTGGCCCACACCTGAGCCTTGATTCATAGCTGCATTTTTTTAGATCCGGGCAGGAGATACCGGCGCTTTAAACGCAGTGTGCGTGCATTTTTATTTTTAAGTGTTTATTAGGTGCAGGTAAAGACAAAACATTGATGAATAAATGAGTCATCCTGGTCTGTAAACATGCTGGGAGCACTTTGGGAATGTCTCACAAGCTGCCAGGCATTCTTTGAAATGCAGGCATGCTTTCTGTCCGTCCATGCAGGTTGCCTCACCTAACAGAGCAACGAGCGTTGGGGAACAGGGTTAAAGTTTCGGTTCCTTATGTTTTCCCACCAAGCAGATGGATTTACTGTGAAGAAATATAAACAGAAAGGGGGCAGAGAGGCTGGGTCACATGTTTCTGGAGGTTTTTAAAGTTGCTTTTGGTTCTGGATGAAGGGATTTCAGGAGGAACGACGTCAGATCTGAAGTTTGGTGAATCTCTGTGACATGAACCCGGTGATGGTCGATTCCATGACTCAGCGATTATACAGCATGGAGGAGGTTAAGGATTCTCCAGGCCTGGAAAAGATTGGAAAATAGATTCAGACTTTATCTCTTAACCAAGACATCCATCTGTTCATCCATCCATCTGTTCATCCATCCATCTGTTCATCCATCCATCTGTTCATCCATTCATCTGTTCATCATTCATGTGTTTTTTTATCTCGTTTTTACTGTAAAATGTTTCTATAATCTCTGTCATTTTCAGTCCTGATGGAAGTGAAATCCAGATTAAAGTTAAACTTTGTTTCCATTTAGTCTGACCTGTTGTCCTGTGAGTCATGTGGCCGGTCTCACGGTCAACGAGCTGAATCGGTCAGTTAGCTAACCCAGACATGTGATGTAGACTATAAACCTGTGAAGTTTGCAATACAGCGGCTGTCTGAACCTCAGGTGATCCTCCCACCGTTTGTTTATGAGCGTCTCACATGTTTGCTGGAGTATGTCAGCCGCTGGATCTGCAGCGCCGCTCTTCCCTCGCTCCGGCTCGGCCAGAGAAAGGAGTGGGAGCTCATAAATCCCCACTGGAGGAGAAGACTGTTGGTGCCTGCATGCTTCTGATTGTGCACAGATGAGCAGGCAGTAAGTCAGATGGTGGATGTGAAGCTCGTCTCTGTTTATGGTGTGTTTGTGCGATATAGAGACGTGTTGGAATCCTTCAAAAGAAACGAGTGAAATTCCTCAGAATTCAGGGGAAAGGCATGCAGAGACTGGTCTGTTCAGACCGAGCCTGGATGCCAAAGCATGTTAAACACAAAGTCAACGTTTCTTCCACAATGTCAAAGAGAGATTACCTGCCTTAAATATAGAGATATACAGCTCTACATTCAAGGGATTTATGAACTGGAATGTATTATTTAAAGTAGGGGTGGGCATTGATCTGTCATCTGGATAAGTTTCAGTTATTGGTGGTAAATAAAACACACAACTGATGGGATGATCAGAAATGTTATTTTTGCTATATTCGCTTAAAAAACCTCCTGAATGTGACGTAACAAATCAGCAGGGACTGCCTGTTACCTAGCAACCCCAGCCGAGTTCTTCCCGTTACCTAGCAACCCCAGCCGAGTTTCACCCCGTTACCTAGCAACCCCAGCTGAGTTCTGCCTGTTACCTAGCAACCCAAGCTGAGACGCAATTGTGGAAAACAGCAACCATTGTACACCGAGTTTTGTTGTTGACTTATCATCCAGAAACCACTCGCTACATTCTTGTGAGTTGTGCAGATGGCTCCACTTCTGCTTTTCAAAGATGCACATTTGTATAATTGTGCATCTGTTTGTGTGATTGTAAATGTTCAGCTGGAGCGTTGCCAGCAGCATCTAATTTGCATTTAAAGTGACAGGATGCCTTTAAATGGCTCAAAATAGGCAGGACTCACCCGACTAAAATCTTGATTTTGTGTAAAAAATGTAATAAACATGTTTTGTATCATCCATAAACCTATTCTAACCTCTTCAAGGGAGCATAATAGATCTCCTTTAACATTTGTCTCTTTCTTCTGTCCCCCAATAGGAAGACAATGAGATCCCTGCCAACGTGGTGGTCTCCCCCAAGACTCCTGTACCAAGCCAGTACGACGCAGAGTCCACCATCCAGCCGGCTCCGTCTATCACAGGATCCATTGAAGGCAGTCGCACTCAGGAAGAGATGCTCCAGAAGATCAGCCTGTCCTCAGGCGACGACCCCGACCTGGCCTGTGGTGTGTCGCAACGAGAAGAGGGCGACTCCCTGGAGTACGATGTCTCCCCCATCAAATTCGAAAGAAGGTCTGACCGGTTCAAACGCTCCAGTCTGAAGAAGGTTGACAGCATAAAGAAGGCCTTCACACAAGCCAAGATCGGCGAGAAGGTAAACCAGATCACCTCCAAGATTGTTCCTCAAGAGAAGCGCGAGAAGATCAAGAAGAGCTTCACCCCGAGCCACCCCAAATCCCCAACCGCCAGGGCCTCCTCCTTCAAGATTTCCCCAATGACCTTCAACGTCAAGAAGGTCAGAGATGGGGATGCGCCCGCTCAAGAAATGAAATCCACAGAGGAAAAAGCCCACGTGGAAATCCCTGCGCTGACCGGTCTGGGTGGTAAGATTCCTTCAGACGAGATTCACATCCAGGAAGAGGTGATGGAGGTGGTGGAGAGCCTGAGTCCGACCACGACGGAAACCATCCAGGCAGAGGTGTCCGTCAACGGGAAGTCCTCCTCCAGCGTAGAGGCAGAGATCAACGGCGAGGGTCTGGCTGGCCTGGCGGTTCCAGAGCACGATGAAGATGTTGGCGAGGATGAGGATGAGGAAGAGGAGGATCAAGAGAAGCAGAAAAGCCCCGTAGAGGTGACGGCTGAAGTCCAGATCACCACAGAAACGATCGCCGTGGAGCAAGTGTCTTAATGCCAGTCGGCTGAAAGCATCAAGTCCGATTCCTCTTCTATTCGTCTTTGAGTTCCTAGGATTACAGAAGACCCAAACGTCCCTCCTGGCTGTCAGGTCGGGATCCACCGTAACTCACGGCCACATCACCAACATCTCCAGGGCGCTGGAGCAACCGTCTTCCTCCTGCAGGAGGTTCCTCGCTGAAAAACGGCCTCTTTTGTTCCCTCTGAGTTTTCTGGAAAGTGAAAAAGAAAAACACAACCTGCTGAGGCAGCACGTTGCCAGGTTGTGCCAGAGCTGGAATGAGACGGGTTTTTTTTCCTTTCCTTCCTCTTTGTAGGCTTGTGGAGGATATTTACTGGATTTCCAGATCCTACCCAACCGGTCAATCTGGTCGTCCACCGTCTTCTGCTACTGCAGAGCAATTGTAAATCTGTTTTCCTCTTATTTTCTGATCTTATAGCTGATTTAGAACATCATGTTGTAGTAATAGTATATTAATACTATCAAAACAAGAACAACTGTAAATTATTCCTATATCATGGGGGGGAATACCTAAAAACTATTAAAACATTTAAAATGTATATAAAACTGAGATAATTGCTAAAGTTTGGTAACCTGGGATTTAATTTGACTGTACACTAAAGTCACAGCTCTATTTGTTTTATGGTTTTAGGGGCAGAAAGTAATGAAATTGTTTCTTTACACGTCTTTTAAACAGAAATAACTTCCTTTCACAAAATTATAGAACGGTTTTGACTAAATGCTGCCACTGATGGTAATATGTCCATAAAAAATAGATAAATATAACATTTCTTTATATATAAAATGTAAAAAAAAAAAAAAAAAACTACCAAAACTTTAGATTTAATGTAATGCCAATTAAAACACATGGAGAACTAACATGAACTAACATTACACAAAAGCTTGGTGGCTTAATTAAAGGGGAACTATTTTGAAAAATCCAAATTTTGCATGTTTTTGTTCTTTTGTTTGGGTTTCTACTGATTCTAAAACAATCCAACCGCTCAGAGAACTCCCAGAGAACTCCCAGAGAACTCCCAGAGAACTCCCAGAGAACTCCCAGAGAACTCCCAGAAAACTCCCAGAGAACTCCCAGAAAACTCCCAGAGAACTCCCAGAAAACTCCCAGAGAACTCCCAGAAAACTCCCAGAAAACTCCCAGAAAACTCCCAGAAAACTCCCAGAGAACTCCCAGAGAACTCCCAGAAAACTCCCAGAGAACTCCCAGAAAACTCCCAGCTGGTTTAACTGCTGGATGGGCTGGACAATGGCTGCTGGAAGTAACAAGTGTTTGTTGTTGCCTCACCACATAGAAACCACTTGCTGCATTTCTTTTGGTTGTGCGGGAGGCTCCACTTCTGCTTTTCACAGATGTACGGTAAAATCTCATTACCCAAGAATGATTTTATGCAAAAATAGTAATGAACATGTTTTAGCTGTATCCTAACTTGTTCAAGGAATCATAATAGGTCACTTTTAGCAAAAAAAAGTTTTGATCACGCAAATTTTTGACCCCATTGTTTTTCCATATCTTCACTACTTGCTGCTGTGGATTGCCTGGAATCTGAACTTTTCTTTGCTGACTGTCATCATTAGCACCTCAGCCTTGCATTGCTTTTGTGTGTGGATTCATTTTAATGCAGATTTACATCTAAATCAGGATGATTATTGCGTCTGCTTATTAAATTTTCCACACCTCATGCGTGCTCAGGCGTCCTGCTGCGCTGCCTTCGACTTGCACAAGCTGGTCTGAGTAATTGCACACCTGTAGGGACGGATTCCAATGGCTTTGCTGAGTAAAAACACACCAGGAATATGTCTTTGTTTTACTGTAATCAATTGCACCTTATAGATCAAAGTTTTCCAAATGCATAAAAACAAAAGTTTACATTGAAATCATTTAAGTTTCTAACAGTAATTTACGGAGTTTGAGTGGCTGCCGGACGGCAGACGGGTTGAACGGGAGCAGATAAAAGCGGAGGGAAGCATTCCCAGGTTTGACGGATGGCTTCTGCTCGGCACATTTTTCATCCTCCTGGCCTCCCAGTCTGAAACTGGTGGAGGTTCAGGGAGAACCACAGGTGTGCTGGAAGCTGTGGGAAAGTTCTCCAGGTGCTGGAAGAGACCGTGAAGTCGCCCTGGGTGATTTCAGGCAGGATTTTTAGAACATTTTTCTGCATTGAGGCTTGTGTTGAACCGTGGGAATAGACATGTTTTTTATGGGATCGACAATCTGTTCCAGCTTGACTTATAGGCACATAAACTGCTGATTCTGGATGAAATAAATCCCCAAAAAGCAAAAAAAGTCTAAATATATCATCTCCATGTGCAAAACACACATTTACTAATCTGTTATCCCTGAAGTCTTTATGGAAGATTAACTCTCATTTTATCATTTTTGCACAATTACATACAGTATATATATATATATATATATATGTATGTGTATATATATATATATATATATATATATATATATATATATGTATATATATATATATATATATATATATAGTGAATGAATAAGTGGTTATTATTGGGAAATTTTAAAAAATGGGAAGTTTTGTTGTTTTACACTGTTTTAGATATATTTGCATATCCGAGTAAAAAAAATATTTAGTGAATTGCAGAAGTATTCCTGCTTGTTTACACCTGAAAGCAGATAAAAAACACTTTTATATTACATATTCTAATATATACTAACTGCTTTTATTGTTGGATATTTTCCCCTGTTGCTTGTTATTATTTTTTAAATAGATCAGTTTTTATTCAGATATGTATTTGCCGAAACTATTGTCATTCAAAGCTCATTCTGTTGAATAGTTTCTGCTCTTTTATTCATGATGGGATTAAAAATTACACATAAAATATCTGGGAAATGAGAAATATGGTGCATCGCTTCAGAAACAACCTATGGGATGTAAAAGGACAAAACAACTAAATAATTGTATGTATTTTCTTCTAAACGGCTCACTGGGTGTCTCTTTAAAACTCATGTTTTTCTTCAGAAATTCTCCAGATATTTGGGGGTTTGCATATATTTTTTAGCTTGCATAAATAAAGCTTTTGTTTTGAAATGATCTTTTTCTGTGTTGCTTGCTGAAAGTGAAATCAGCTGTTAGAGGGGCTTTTATTTTGCAGCTAAAATTAGGATGCTTGTTTTTTTCTGTTAGCCACTTAAACCAAAGATCTTCTCCGTCATAGATGCTTTCCTGCCACGCTTCCTGCTGTTTCTTTGCAAAGTTTAGTCCTGCATAAATCATTAAAGATTTTATAACACTGAAATGGACTTTTTGTGGTTTATTTGCTGCAGGAAAACGTCAGAATGTGTTGAGTTGAAACAAGGCGTGGTGCTGATGAGTCACGGTCCAGGGAGCGGCTCAGTTGCTCAACTCTGCTTCATGCAGCACTTAATTCAGATTCAGGCTGAAATTAGCATTAGCTAAGTGTTGACTAAAAAGAGTTGCTTCACTAAAATACACCCTGAAGAATGTTTCCCTTCTACTGACCAGGTGAACAAACCAAAATCAGTTAAAACCATCTGGCTGCACTGCAAAAACACAAAATTATTCTTGTAATGCACTTGAAATGAGACAAGTTACATGTAAATGTCAATAATTAATTAATATTGATGGAAAAACTGTTAGTCCCACTGGCAGATTATATAACTTATAACGGGGCTGACCAAACCTTTTGCAACCTGAAGTTGAAAATACTTGGTGGCCATTTTGTTTTTCTCACTTTAAACACAAAATAATTTTGTTGTAAATTTTTCTTTAAATACTCATCAAAAAATTAAAGTGACAACTTTTTATTTTATCTCAATAGAAGGTAGAGTGTTTCCTAACTTTTTCAGGTTACTTGGTCTAGAAATTTTTTTGTCTATTCCTACCAACAAAAAGGAAAACGTTCTTCAGAAACCATTTCAAATTAAAAGAAAATGTCAAAAAAAAATCTTGTGCTAAAAACAATATAAAAGTTCCCACTGGAGAACCAAATTTGTAGCATTCATAAACTGCAGTCGAGGGCCAAAAATAATTATTAGGGCCACAAATGTCCCCTGAGCCACACTTTGGACAACCTCAACTTATAATGAGACATTTTTTCCATGTTATAAATGAAACAATCTGCCAGTGGAACCAGAGTTATTGACTCAAACAGGCTCCTGTATCTTGCTGAAAAGTTACTTGTTTTCTTATTTTAAGTATACTAAGACATTTGCATTAGAAAACACACAAGAAAAATTAGTAAAACTTTGAGTTTTTGCAGTGTATGTGTCGCTGGTTGATTTAATATCTTTGCTGAGGCAGAAATAACTCATCAGGGTGCATGCAAAGTGCTAAATTTATCATTTATTTACAGAAATTGCAGCATTTATATGTAGAGAAGCAAACATTTATCCCTCCTTTTTTCAAATGGGGAATTGAAGACTTGATCTGTCATCTCTTCTGCTCGTCTTTCTGGCTCATTGAGGATTATCTGCTGGTCTGTCTGAGGAAAAAAAAGATATGACAGACAGACAAGACTGCAGATTTTTGTTCTGTTCTCAGCACCTTTCAGATATTATCTGAGACCATTTAACCCGCTGATTATGGGTAGTTTGTCCTTATACAGCATTAATCATTCATGATTTGAACATTAAATGAACATTAAAAGCTCTACATATGGAGGAAAATGAACACGCCACATCACCCTGAACACCATGTCCACAGTGAAATATGACGGTGGCAATGTTATGATAAATTATGCTTTTCTTCAGTCAGATCAAGGAAGCTGGAGGTAATTTGAACTAAATATTCCTGAAAGAAAACTTGTTATTGACTTGAGACTGGAGTGGAGATTCATCTACTGGCAGGACAACAGTGCCAATATTGCAGCCACATCTGCAATGTGATGGTTTAGAAAGTATATGTGTTAATTAGACTCTAAATCTGGTTGAGAATCTGAAAAGGCTTAAAAATTCTTTATCTAATCTGAGATCCGTAGTTGTAATGGCATTTGAAATTATTTGTACAAAGTACTGAAAACCACGTCTTCCGTCTTTTCCCCAGTAATTTAGTGCATAAAACCCCCATAAAACACGTTGAAGTTCATGATTGCAACGCGGAAAAACAAAGTAACGTGTGAACGTTATCTACCCAACATAGACGTCGATCGGATGGTGATTGTCTCCCTCTAGTGTTTGAAATACCATATTACATCTTACCCGTCCTCGTTACGTTACACCTCGCCAACATTTTGTAAATGATAGAAACGAGTAAATTTACACAAAAATAACAACAATCCCATCCATACAGATTCCACTGACTGGTATCGCAGATATATCCAGCTCGTACACCCATAGTATGTATTGTCACGGTGGCCGAGAGGTTAAGGCGTTGGACTCGAAATCCAATGGGGTTTCCCCGCACAGGTTCGAATCCTGTTCGTGACGATTGACTTTTAAATTTCCCGTTCAGATTACAAATAATTTAAATTGCAACAAGCTCTTACAACACATTCTGGTTTATTACCCTATGTACTTTTTGACGTAATGACAAAAACTCACCCGGATGATTAAACTCATCACTGAGTTTTAGGGAATAACCTTGATTACAACGTTAATAAAGATTCCTCATGCTGAAATCTCGCATCCTTTTCTCGCGTTGAAACCCGTCGTACACAAAACTGTAATCCTATTGTGAGTGGCAAGATTTGCTTGACTACAAATATAAACCTATTTCAAACTAGAATGAACCATTTTTATATGCAGTGATACATTTACATAACTTTAGAGTGAAATAGTGATAATAAACACACTATTTTAAAATTATTTACTATATTCTTGTTTTGACGAAATATAAAGCGTGCTATAACCAGTATTAAGTATTGTTATAAAAATATTTATATTAAGTAAAACGAAAATATCTCGTTTAAGCTAAGCTTGTAACAGTTAAATGGCAACACCTCGCGAGATGTTTTGGAACTCAAGAAACAAAGGGAGCTAATTCATGCCTTTGTCAGAGAAACATATTTCTGTGTGTCATGAAAACGAGAAAATACGTTTTGTTTTAGCGAAACATAAAAATACGTTCCTCTGCCTGTGTCGCTACAAATGCCACTTTAAATATGGCGGCCACGTTGACGTACATCCCCAAGAGCTTATTCATGTCTATGTGAAAGAGCGTCACGCCTCCTGAACTCATGTGGGGCTGTGGTGCGGGTGAACTGAACCCCTTCCTGTTAAGTCGATAATGGTACAGTCCAAGCGGTATAAAATGTCACCGGCAGAGAACGGTAACGTAGTTTTTGGGGCATTATAGAAGGGAGAGAAAAGCCGGTACTGTAAGCAGCTGGCTCAGGCTTTTAATAGTTAGCTTTGTTAGTTCGGCCCAGGAGGGGCTAACATCCAGAACACTATAATCCCGAGCTTTCAGGAGTAATTTAACTCGGTTAGAGTTATAGCAAAGCATCTGGTCAGCCTACGGTTAACAAAGCTGAAATAGCTCCATATAATCTGAGCCACACAAAGGAAGCATCAGGGCAGCTGTATAAGCGGTTCAGGGTCAGAGATGGTGTTTCCTCATTCTGGCAGCAGGCTGGGGTTAAAATCTTTCTAACTTCAACGTCTTCTGCCTGCGAGGGCATTTTAGACACTCCAGCCTCATAAAACTGATGCATTAATATCTTATTAATACGGGTTTAGCATTTTAGCTGGTGTTATGTGAAGAATGAAACCGTTATTATGGCGCTAGTCGGGACAGAACGGCTCATATAATGCATCCTGAAACTAGCCGAAGGTAGCTAGTTAACTGCGAGCTAACAAGCATTCCGCTAACAACTGGTGCTGCTGGGGACGACAATCACCTTCTGGTGGTCTTTATGGGCTCATTAACCGCGCAACTCTGAATGGAAGCGTAGAACCGTCCCGAATCTGAAACGTTAGGGGCAGTTTGAAGCCGTTTATTTTTGTGGAACAGGGCTGCGACTAGCAGGCTAACTAGCACCGCTAAGGCTAACAGTAACGTCTGAAAGGCAAACCGAAGGAGAGAGAGAGAGGAAGCTAACAGAGGCTAACCGATGATGGCAGCACCTTCTAACGAGGCCTTGTTCCTGATTAAGGACGTGAAACCGGGCTCTAAGAACCTGAATATTGTGTTCATCGTGTTGGAGATCGGTGAGTTGTGAGGCTAAAGCAGCCCCTCTGTCCCCACGTCCATTCGGGTTTGTGTCTCTTAAAGGGACCGAGCTAGAACTCTGTCACAGTACAGGGAGCTCTGCTGTCTAACATTGACTTCTGACTTTTTAATCGTTTTTTTTTTTATCTTCTTTCAGGACGAGTGACCAAAACGAAAGACGGCCATGAGGTGAGGTCCTGTAAGGTGGCGGATAAAAGCGGGAGCATCGCCATCTCGGTGTGGGACGAACTGGGGAGTCTCATCCAGCCAGGAGACATCATCAAACTCACCAGAGGGTAGGTCTGTCTCTAAAGCTGCATTTGCTCAAATTAACTCAACTGTCTACAGATGATTGTTTTGTTTTGAAGGTATGCATCCATATGGAAAGGATGCCTGACCCTTTACACTGGAAGAGGGGGGGATCTTCAGAAGATTGGAGAGTGAGTATCTCCATTCAGATTTCATTAAATACCCCCAAAAAGTGGTTAGTATGGCTTTTAATTCACATCACAGTTCTTCTTCAGCTACTCTGCTTTATTTCACATCAGAATACTCAACCAGTCAGGCTTTAAGATGTCCACACAGTTCATCTCCAGCATGTGTGGGGTCTGCAGAGATGTTGGCTTCCTGTTTTCAGACATTAGAAGTTCAGCCCTGATGATCTTCTCTGCAGATTTATTATTAAACACATAATTGAGTGTAGTGCCACGTTAAACCTAAAAGATTGAGTTACTCCAACTCATGTAGCCCCCTTGCCATTTCCTTACCATCTCAAAATTATTCCTGGATAATGTACAATTGAATTGTGTGTGAAACTCAAACTTATGAAACCAAATTGAACATTAAACCCATTTGCCTTGTTTTAAGTCCAGGAGATATTATGTAATGTTGCAGTGTTAATGTCAGCCGTCGCACTCGATTAGCTTCAGGATGTTGGTCAGCAATGTCTTTTTAAAGTTTGTGCATAAATGTAAACAAAAGTCAATTACTGCTAACCGGTTTTAATGGCTGCTGAATTACTACAGCCTGTAATACATTTGGAGCTGCGGTTGTGCACAAAAATATATTTAGCAGATCCAAACTGGTGACTCTGATTGAATTCATTAGTTTGTTAAAATTAAAAAATCAATGAGTTACCATTTAGCATGAGCATTTTGATGCAATCAAAAATACAATCCTTCATCTTTCTAAGTGTTTTTCAATAATTGTACATTTAATGTGTGAAAAAAGTATTTGGTTGTAGTTTGATTTGCAACTTTTGCCATTCATGCATCCACTTGCAGAACAAAATTACATTTTGTTCCAATTTTACAAAATGGAAATTAAATTATGGAGTCTTGGAATATTAAATTGACAGAATAAATATAAAAATATTTACAAAATAAACATAAAATATAGATACAATATATACAAATGAACACGTAAACAAATTACAAGATTATATCCATTAGTATGAAACATATTTACACTGTTTCTCTTTTCTAAATATAATTTAATAAACGGCTAATTAAGCAGCTATAAGACAATAAATGCACAAGAGTCACTACTTGGCAAACTACTCCCATTTCCCTGGATATACTGATTGTTTAAAGTTTATGGTTTATAAAATGTTTCACTGCACTCATCAGAATATTTGTTGCTGGTTTCTCTGACTGTATGTTTATGATTTCTTATTCTGTTTTTATGATGTAAGGCACTCTGAATGCACTGTGCAAATGAACTTGGTTGATTCAGTTTTGGAGTGTTTTTGTTTGAGTGTTAGTTTAAGTCCGTTTTTCTTTCCCAGGTTTTGCATGGTCTACTCCGAGGTGCCCAACTTCAGCGAACCAAACCCAGAGCTGCTAGCCCAGGCTAACCAGCAGAACAAGTCTGTGAGTACCGACGCGTCCGCCCAGAAACCTCCTCCAGGTCGCGCTGCGCTGACTTTGATCTTATTCTTATTTTTTAATTTTTTAATGTGAGTAAGTAAAACACAACAATCTGTAGGGCTGGACAATATGGCTGAAACGTGTCACAATATAAATGTTTCATATCGGTCAATATTTATAATTATTGATTAGTCATTTCTTTTAAATATCTGAATTGCAGCCAAACCGGTGACATGGCCTTTCCTGTTTTATCCAGTTTTCTATCCACTATGTTAATTTTTTATTTCTAAGCGGTATAGAGACACGCTGGGGAAACTAGAAACTGCTGCTGGCCCAGTTACCCAGCATGTTGTTGCTAGGCAACCAGAGAGCGAGAGTTAGTTGATTCCACCAACTTTCCTAGCTAGCTGTGAGGTTGAGCAGCTAAAGCGTTTCCTCTCCCAGGATGCTTTGCATTTCAGTGAATTCTCTGTAAATTATATAGATTATTGTAGTATTGAAATATTTTCTGTAACTTTGAGATGTCTAACATTTTGTCCTCCAAACAGGGAAAGCCTGACCAGAACCAGAGAGGAAACTCTCCGCCTAATCAGAATTCAGGTACCGCTGCTCCACCAGGTCAGTGGGTTCGGCTTATTTTGGGTTTTTCTTTTAAAAATGGCCTCCAGGAAAACTCTAAATATTATTTTAATAACGTATTAAATCCACTTGTAAAGGAGTGGGATTAGTTTATTTGCTTTTACCCTGAATTTCTGTAGTTTCTGTAAAGTTTCAGTCATTTTTGTTGTTTTGTTTTCTCCTACAGGTAACGGTGCCATGCCGCCGTTTGCCAACAACCCGACCACCGGCGCTCCCCGTGACCCAACGTTTGGCAACGCTGGTCGCTCCAACGGTCGGTCAACGACGGGCAACGGCGCGCCACCCGTCAACGCCAGCGGCCCCCCGACGACCACAAAGTCCTCCGTCACCATTAGCAACGGCAGGGATCCGCGACGCGCCAAGAGATGAAAGTGATTGGTTTGGTCCTGGTTCCTCCCCCCGCCGGTGACGGCCTTCACAATAATGAATGGTTTTATACAGCCTACGGTAGTCAGACGCATCATTTTGTCGTAGTGATTAAGCGCCAGAGCTACGACGTCGACCATCTTGGATGGAGACCTGACGGTAGTTATCCAGTGTTATCTCTCCCTCCCTCCTTCTTTCAGAGAACACATCCTACTTGAACACTTGATGCACTTTCTTCTCTTAATTTATGTTGAAGCTTGGCTGTGATTATAAGTCAGGAAAAGGTGTTCCCTCTTTATTTTCTCCAAGTGGAAAAGGCCTTAAGTGGGTGAGAATGCGTTCAACCGTATCTGAAGTGACTCTGAAAACACGTCAGCTGTTAGATTTTAATCATAGCCGTACAGAATGACGATCTCCTCTCCATGAACCATGGTTTTCTTGTTTCTTTTTGCCATGAACTGTACCTTTCTATTTTATCACGGACCAACGATCAGACACAACGGTTCAAGTAAATCCTAATTATGCTGCCATATTTGGGTTTCTTTCTGGTTCCAGAAGCTATTAAATAAACTCTGACATGTTGGGTTCACTGACTCTGATGGCGTCTGGCCTTCACAACTAACAGTTAAAGGCTTTATTTTTCACCAATAAAATGTTGTTGGTTGAACATCTGTATGTTTCCGGCCACCAAAGTGCCACAAATAAACTTTCTCAGTTTCAACTCTTCAGCACCATCTAGTGTCAAGAACATGAATTTTTTTTAACCCCCCTGCCCCCTTTTTTTTTTTTAGCTGTTTTTCTCTGGAAGTGGCAACAAGAAGTGCTCCATTTTGCAGCAACACGTTGCTTCACATCCTTTGTTGCACCAAGCACCTAAACCTTTCGTCCCCCTGAGCGTCGCTTCCCCCTCTGAGCCTCTGTGGTCTCACACACACACACTTTCTCCAAGTTTAAGCTGCTTAGAAAACCTAAGGAGTGCCCAAATAACAAATTTAGAAGGTAAACACCACAGTTATTAAAACTTAAAGTACGCAATAAACAGACCAATTTCTTATGATTACTTATAACCGTTACATAACTATTTACCATCTTGTTTTGGGACTAAGATCTAACAATCATTAAAAACTAATTGTACAGTGGAAACCTGTATTTTAATCCAATATGGGGTGCGTGGGCCATCTGTGGAGCGCCAAGAATCCGGCCTAAAGGCATGATGGTGACTGGAAATGAAATGATTCCTGAAATGAATCTTTCTGTGCAGCACAAGCTTTTGCTTTTATTTTGGTTTTACAGTGAACAACCACAAACATCCAGATTCAGGCAAACCTGTTAGTTTAACTTCATTAATTTAAGTAAAAGTCTTTAAAGAAAGTGGTCTTGTTGCTGAGAATTTAAAGATGAATAGTTAGCAACAGTTGCAAACTAAATAGTTTCCTTTAAACTAGTAAGCCAGATATTTACTTAGCAAGCTAAATATTTAGCTCACTTAAAAAACACTAAGCTAAATACTTAGCCTCAAACTAAATACCGAGTTAAATGTTGAGTATGCAAGCTAACCATTTAGCTTCAAACTCGCTGGTGAGATATTTATCTTCAAACTAAGTAGAGCTAAATATCTAGCTAGCAATCTACATATTTAGTTAGCGAACTAAACATTTAGCTAAATGTGGCTAAATATATTTAGTCATAATTTAAATGGTCATCAAAAAGCAGACATGTTTGAACTTTTAACCTTTTCAGGTTGTGATGAGAGAAAATATGGTGTCATTAGCATCAGAGGTGAGGAGCTAATCTTTAGTTACATTTTGGAAAATATGTTATTTTAGAAATAGTTTTACTGCACTTTATTATTATTACAGGCTTTGTTGTTCCAATGTTACTTTCTGTCTGCAGAGCCTGATGAGCCATTGGGACATCAAGTGAGGAAACGGTGAACATTAGTTCAGATTTACACTCCATGAACATTTTCTACTATAAGTAGTTTCCTAAAGTTTATACTGAAAACATTGATGGAAGTTCTTCAGCTTACATTTTTATTTTGAACGACATTATTTGTGTTAATGTTTTCGTTTTAGTCTTTAAAGTTTTGTTTTTGTGTAATGACATATTTTTTTAGAATACTAAATCAAACATTATGATCCATTTGTCAGTTGCCTTTTTACCAAATACTTTTTATTCCTACATGAGTATTACTTTGATGGCTGCTTTTTATTTTTGCTACAGTAAAATATGTTAAAGTATTAACTCAGTCCTCTGAAGGCCAGCTTATGAAATACTTTAAAGTACTTTTCATCTCATTTATGATGTAAATTAGACGCAGGTTGTGTAAAACCCAGCGAGACATTTCACAACTTGAACTGGAGTTTAAAGAAGAGCCGGTCTGACTGTGAAAAGTTTCTACCTTTAAACAAACTACCAGTTTCTCTGAACAGCTTCCATACTTTAGTTTCTCAAATACAAACAAATATTTGGCTTTGAATTATTTTCTAATGCATTCCCTCAGATCTGGACCTGCTTTCAGTGTAACATCTCAACCTAAATCTAATTAAAATGCATAAACCTCCATCTGGTTGTCAGGTTTTGTGCTTGTAAAAGTTTAACCTCGTTTTGGGTCGAATCTGGTTTTGTTTTTTTGTCAACACTTGTGACACTGTGAGCTGAAACACATGAGAAGTGCGGCAGGAAATGTGATGAACCCGTGTGTCAACAAAGACACATGTCATGAGCCGGGGACTTCCTCAAACTGCTGAATCACACATCACTAAATCAGCTGCTCCTGATACCTTCATCAGGTGTTTCTCCTTCACTTTAACTCGTATTCATAACTCATTAAAGTGAGATCATTCTTCTCTAAGCACGGCTTTATTTTAGATTTCAGCTTAAAATCCGCCACTTCTTCTCAGATTTCATTTAATCCAATTTGTTGAGTTTTTGTATTTTTGTTACATTACACACTCAAATCTGTCTTATTCCCAACAAAATGAACCTTTATTTGCCTGATTTATTGAAGAATGTATGATATACTCAGTATCGCCACAAGACACTTCCCAGTCAAGAGTGTTGATCACATCAGATTATGAGAAACAGGAAGGTGAGTTTTATGGGAGGAGAGTCGACAGATACAAGCTTCGTCTCTTGTCCAGTTGTGACATATTTCGAGCTCTTCTGCAGCCAAGACACCATGATTACTGGTGAGCATTTATTTCAGCTTCAGTTGAATAATCAATTAAAAATTAATCTAAGGTTAGTTTTATTTATTAACTGAAAAACTGCTATTTTCTTTTAAAAAAACTGAGTTTTACAGAGGGCAGGCTGTGTTTTCATTACATAAAGGGCTACATTTTTCATAATATGGTCAATTAAATTAAAAAATAATGCAATTTTAACATTACTTTGTATCAGCTGTGTTAAATACTGACTGAATAAACATTAAATTGTGGTTTTGTCACATTATTAAACAGACATATTTATAAAATGTAAACATCCTCACCTCTGTAGCATATTAGTCATTTTTGTTTGATCAATCAAATTTTATTTGTACAGCACATTTCAGCAGCAAGGCATTTCAAAGTGATTTAGATAATTAAAAACAGAAACACAGAGTAATAAATAGATAAAAAGATAAAACCTTTAAAGACATCAAAACCCTAACCTTAATTTAGCCTGAAGCAACTCTAACCAGGTGGGATTTAAGTTGAGATTTAAAGGCTCTCAGTGTTTCAGCTGTTTCACAGTTTTCTGGAAGTTTGTTCCAAATTTGTGGTGCATAGAAACTGAATGCTGCTTCTCCTCGTTTGGTTCTGGTTCTGGATGCAGAGCAGAACCAGAACCTGAGGGGTTTAGATGGGTGGTACAGCAGTAACAGATCTTTAATGTATTGTGGTGCTAAACCGTTCAGTGATTTATAAACTAACAACAGTATTTTAAAGTCCATCCTCTGAGCTACAGGGAGCCAGTGTAGGGACTTTAAAACTGGTGTTATGTCTCTATCTTCCTGGTTTTAGTGAGAACAGCAGCAGCAGCTTCTGGATCAGCTGCAGCTGTTTGATTGATTTATTAGTCAGACCTGTGAAGACGCTGCTGCAGTAATCAATGCGGCTGAAGATAAACGCCTGGATGAGTTTCTCTAGATCCTGCTGAGACTAATAATAGGTTAATTAATAATTTGGATCCCTCTTTGAACTGAACACGTACTGAAGATTTTTAATTTCTGCCCTCAGATCCGAACGAGTCGTCATTTGTGGACGACTTCAGCACCGTCTACGAAGAGCTGAACTTCACCTACAACTACACGGAGTTCACCCTGAACCCGGCCACCGAACCCTGCGACAACTTCCGGTTCCCGGACGTCGTGATGCTGATCGCCTGCTTGTTTTACGTCTTCGTCTTCCTGTTGGCCATTCCGGGGAATCTGGTGGTGGGGTTGGTGATCGGGCTGAGCAAGCAGGCTCTGACCCCCTCTGACCTCTACCTGCTCCACCTGGTGGTCGCGGACCTCCTGCTGGCCTTCACCCTGCCCTTCTGGGCCACCTCCGTCACCTCCGGCTGGGTGTTTGGGGATCTCATGTGTAAAATCGTCACCATCCTGCAGGAGCTGAGCTTCTACTCCAGCATCCTGTTCCTGACCTGCATCAGCATGGACCGGTACATGGTCATAGTGCGGGCGATGGAGGCCCGGCGCACAAACCGCCAGGTGTGCAGTTGGGTTATCTGCATTTTGGTTTGGGTGATCGGTGGGTTGCTGTCCCTACCGGGGTTCTTCAGCTCCGCGTTCCCTTCCCAAAACTCCACCCACATGGTTTGCGCGGTGCAGTACAACCCCAGCAGCGCCGACGAGTGGCGGCTGGCCACCAGAGTCCTCCGCCACGCCTTGGGGTTCGTCATCCCGCTGGCCGTCATGCTGCCCTGCTACGGGGTGACCATCCAGCGGCTGCTCCGCGTCCGCGGCGGCTTCCAGCGGCAGCGCGCCATGAGGGTCATCATATGCGTGGTGGCCGCCTTCCTGCTCTGCTGGACGCCGTACCACCTGGCGGTGATGGCGGACACCTTTTTCCGGCTGAAGATCGTGGAGTACGGGTGCCGGGAGAGGGCGGCGGTGGACCAGGCCATGTTTGCCACGCAGAGCCTGGGGCTGCTGCACAGCTGCGTCAACCCAGTGCTGTACGCATTTGTTGGGGAGAAGTTCAGGAAGAAGCTGCTGCAGAAAATGAGGAGGATGGGCCTGTTGGAGCGGGCGTCGGTCTCCAGAGCCAGCAGGTCCTCCATATCATCGGAAATCACATCAACAGTCATGTGAAAATGTTACTTAAAGCGGCAGGTTGGAACTTTTATAAAAGTGTTTTTTACATATTTGTGGAAACCGTCACCATGTCATGACAGTTTATGAGACGGATAATCTGTGAAAAATCAAGCTCGTCCTCCTCCCTCAGCTACTACTCCTGACCAAAAACAGCCAATCAGAGTCAGGAGGCGGGTCTTAGCCTGTCAATCATGCTCGTGTACGCCCTGTTCTCCTCCATCTCCTCTCTGAGCTATAAACAATGCTCTGCTATCAGTCCAAAATAAACAACCAGAGCCAAGAGAGTCTTAGCGCTGTAAATCCAGCTCATGCATGTTTTGATCAGTTTGCTAATGGAGGAGAAACAAGTTACCGTTACAGAAAAATGGTTTATCTGCTGTTATCAGTGGCTATGCTAACTAGCCTTAGCGTTTGTGGCTGAGGCTACGGAAGGCTAAGCCTAGTTAGCATTTGTAAATTGCTTTGTAACTGACTAACCAGCTGTAGCATAGCAGACAACAAAGGGGACGTATGAGAGTGATTGACAGCATTAAGATCCTCCTCTTGGCTCTGATTGGTTGTTTTTGACAGAAACGTATTTCTATTGTTAGAAGTGGGAGAACGTGGAGGAGCTCCATTTTTTCTCACATTCTGTCTCATAACAAACTATCATGACATCACGATAACTTTAACAAAATTTTTTTTTTTTGTAAAAAATATTTACTGAAGCTTTAACTCCAAATATTTGCTGGACTTTCTACATATCTTTTTACTTCTAGTTGCCTTTAAAACTTCTTTACCTTTTATAAATAAGTTTCCTATGTGTTGATGTACATTTCATTGTATTTATGCAACCAGAAGAAAGGCTTCCTTAACTTAAGCTGGGAACATTTGTGCAGAAGTGGGTAAAGGTACCAAAAATTAAACTCAAATAACAGCAGCGCTGTTTCCACATTTTACTTAATTTAAATGTTGGACAGTCCAAGAAATTACTCAAGTGAAAATAAAAATGTATTTGGCAAAATTATGACTAACGGATCAAAAAATCTGATTTAGTATTTTTAAAAAATCATATCATTACACAAAATATAAATTTAGGTGGAAGAATATAAAAAGCTCTTTAAGTTGATCAAATAAGACTAACTGTTCTAAATATTTAAAAATGACATCAGACGGACCAAAAATTTAAATAATTCATATAAATAACACAATTAGAAAATCTGGTTATAGAAGCATTTTTACAAATCAAACAAGAAATGTATTTAAAAAATGCAGGCGTGTTGGGGAAATTTTTGGTACACTGGTTTCTACTCAACTATGCATTTATGTTGCCTCTATTTTTATTTTAGCATATTTATATTTTTACTGAAAGTGGGAAAACCAGATCTGTCAACATTTAGGGTAAGTTGTGAAAATATTTCTTAAACTATCTTACAGCATCACAATGTCTAGACAGACAAAATGCTAAAAAAAAAAAAAAAAAAACAGATGCAGAAAAAAATGTGAAATAGATGTTGGTCTTTTATGAATCTGTTTTTGTGTAAATGTAAAAATATTTTTTATCTGTTAATATTAAATAGTTTCAGCTGAAGCTAGCTTTTTGTATTTTACATATTAAAAGTCTAATTTCTGTATGGCCAAGAAACTTCATTAAAGTTGAAACAAGGACTCATTGTCTGGTCATGTGATTAACAAAAGCACCTCGGAGTCACATCATTGATCAGCTGTTATTTGTATTGGTTAGTGAGGAAACCAAAAACAGAAGTTGTGATTTTCTGCTGCAGGAAAATTATAACACAGTCAGATGTCAACATGCTTTTTTTTCTTTCCTCTTCACCATAAACTGATCCCTCAGGTGTGAAACCGACGTTGCTTTTAATGCAACAAAGGAAATATTTGTTTTTTCCACCCTCTGAGTCTCAGTGAACTGTATAATTGTAGAAACGGTCACACTGCCACCTTCTGACAAACCACCAAATCTGTAGTTTAAAGTCTCAATGCAGGCAAGTTAAATGGGAGTCATGCTTTAAAGCTTTAAAAATAGGATACTATTTGAATCCAAACTACATACTTAGTTAGCAAACAAAATATTTAACAAATAAACAATTTAGCTAACTCTGAGTTAATTATATTTAATTAGCTCAGAGCCAAATATCTAGTTTGGAGCTAAAGAGTTAGCTTGCTCCAATAAAAACCTTGGTGCTAAATGCTCAGCCTGCTAACCAAATAATTGGTTTGGAGCTAAAATTAGCTTCATAAGCATTTTCAGTTTGTAGTCGAATATATAGCTTGTTAGCTAAATATTAAATTTGGAGCTAAATATTTAGCTAACTCTGAGGTAGCTAAATATTTAAAGATCTCAGGTCTAAATATCAAGTTATATTTGGAGCTAAATAGTTAGCTAGGTAATTACTTAGCTGGGAGCTAAAATTTAGCTTGCTACTTAGGAGCTAAAGGTAAGGTAACTAAATATTTACTTAGCTAGCAATATATATAGCTAGCTCTTAACTAGCTAAATATTTAGTTTGGAGTTTATTTAGCTGACTCTGAGCTAGCTAAATATTTAATTAGCACATAAATATTTAGTTTTTGAGCTAAATAGTTAGCTTCCAAGCTAAGCATTTAGTTTGGTGCTGAAATGTAGTTTGCTAACTAAATACCTAGTTTGGAGCTAAGTTTAGCTTGATAACTAAGTATTTAGCATGCTATTTAAACATTTAGTTTAAAGCTGACATTTATAAATAATGACTTTGAAAACTGAACTCCCATTTTTTTCTCTTATGACAGGATAAATAACCCAAATTGTTGCTACTCTCCACTACTCTTTGCAGCGTGCCCCAAAGTGTTGCACCATGTTCTTCTGACCTCAGGTTGGCTAAAAATGACGCAGAGGGCGGGAGCCTTGCTTTCAGTGGGCAGACGGACCAAGCAGCTGTCGCTGCGCGGTTCGCGGAGCTCTGACCGTCATTTCCCCCTCCAGACTGCCTGGCAAAGGTAGGGGGAAATCATGAGTGGGCTGATTTAACTTACGGGACAAGGAGCGGTGACGGCAGGGGGTCACGGTGCAACTTATCAGGTGGGATCTAGTCCTTGGACGAAGCCAACCTCAAGGAATCTCAAAGAAGACTTGTCCACCTTAGTTTGGGAGGAACTCCACTGGGAAGAGGTAAAACCAAGAGAAAGAGAAAATTGGGATAAAAACGAGGTTGGAAAATCAACCAGTCAGTTCCAAGAGAAGTCAAAGGAGTTGCTGTTAATGCAACATGATCTGGTGGGTCTTATCCTAAAAATACCTCTGTCCAGGCAGTGGTCGCTGTCTCCGTCCTGCCTGATTACCTGCTCATCAACAATTCCTTTTTCAGACAACCGACTCCAGATAGCATCAGTTTTAGAATATTTAACAACTGCACAGATGTTGCTAAAGTTTTTATGTTTCTGCCTGGAGTCAAATGGATTATAACTGGACCTGTTGATTTTAGGCCCTAAGTATTTACCCGCCTAGACGTCCAACCATGAGAAAAGCTGATGTAGCAATGACCCTGAAGAAGGGGGCCGATGAAGCAGCAGCGCCCCACAGTCCCATCATCCCCCCCAAACGGTCCAAGACGGCCCTGGAGCAGGTAGTCCCCGAACCCCGGGGCCCTGGCCATCCCGACCCGTCTCCTCCCGTTTTCATCCGGAAAATGAGGAACGCCGCGGTGGGGACTGGCTGTGACATCCGCCTGAAGGTGACCGTGGTTGGGGACCCCCAGCCGTCCCTGTACTGGTACCACAACGACGAGCTGCTCAACATGGAGAACCAGGAGTACGGAGGCCTGTGGATTAGGGACTGCAAGCCCAGCGATGCTGGTCTCTACACCTGCATCGCCAACAATCACCTGGGAGAAGCCCGGACCAGCGCCGTGCTGGCCGTCCTGGATCTGGGTGAAGGTAACGGTCCTGCTAGCTTACACGCATCCATGAGCCCGAATTACGGTCCAGACCAAACGGACCGTAAATCAGGATTCCTCAGAACAGCCATAACGTTCACAAACCACCAGACAAGTCAAAGTTTCAGCTTCAGGGCAATAATCACAACTAATTTCCTACTTAGGAGCCAGAAATGATCAGGGTTACTTATAATTGCTTAGCCAAAATACACATTTAGTTGGTAGGCTAAATATTAGTATTGAGTCTACTTACTAAATAGCTTCAAAATAAATGTTTAGCCTGACTAAAGATTTAGCTTCCAACTGAATAGGATCTAACTAAATATGTAGCTTCCTAATTAAATAAATTCAAACTTACCTTTAGCTTACTGGCTAAATATTTAGCTCTCAAACTCAGTATGTAGCTACAAACTAGATAAACTAAGCAGTTAGCTTGCTAAAACTAAACATGTAACTTGATGTTTGGAGGTACATTTCTAGTTGTTTTGTTATTTAGCTTTCTAACTAAATATGCATATTTAAAATATTTGGCTTGCTAACTAAATATTTAGTGAGATATTTAGCTTTTAAGTAAATATTTGACATTTAATATTTAGCTTGCTAACTAAATAAGTAGCTCATCACTACATATTTTGTTTGTAACTGTGATATTTGACAGTTAAAGATGGTGAAAATTTGATTTTGAAATGAACCTCTATTGTTTTTGTCGTCTGTCAGGCTGAATAATCCAAGTTATTGCTAATTTTTGACTCCTTAGGATCCAACCTGCTGCCTGCAGGATGCAAATAATTGGGAGATTTTAGCTGTAAACATAAATCATTACTGGAAATGTTTAATAATTTTATCATAAAAAAACAACCTTTACCTAATTCAGAGAAAGTAGCTCTATGTTGGCTCCCTTTCTCTCCAGAATCACGTTTATTTTTCCTTTTCAGATCTAAACCCAGATTCAGTTTTGCATGTTTTTTGGTGTCAGATGCATCTTTGCTTGATGTGAGCATGCAGTGGCAAGGTTTGATTTTTGCGATTCTTTCTGGGAATAAATAATTTCTTAAACAGCTAATTGATCCAAAGCTACTCACTGTTCTTCAGTGTCTGACCCGGGAGGCCAATCTTTCTGATCAGAAAACCAGATTTTCCTGCTCAGCATCGCCTCGATTCTGGGTCAGCTGTTCTACAGAGCGACTTCTTTATATTTGAATAATAATATCTTATGCTTAAAAAAGCAAAATATTATATAATTTAATCTTAAAAATCCTAATTTTTACAAGCTCTGTCTCAGAAAAACGAGTCCAGTTGTATTAAACTGGTCGACGGACCAGTTTAATACAAACAATTAGTTACTTTGATAAACTTTGGAGATAAATAGTAATAAACAATCTTTAAATCCTGCCTGTATTTACTGAGTTTTATATTAACCCTCATTTCAACTGATTGATATTATGAAATCTAACAGGTTAGACCAAATAAAAATAACTCTTGAGAGACCTCCTGCTGGTAAAAGTTATTTATTGCTGTCATATAATTAAATGTTATCAGAGGAAAACATATTATAGAATGTGAATTTAATTTTAACATCTTCAAACTCCAGAATTGGCTGGAAAATGACTAAAAATGTAAAAAATGATAGTAAAATGAGCAGCACTCTTTATTTTTAATAGCTTAGTTATGCTAAGCTAACTAATGCTAATCTATGAATCATTCCAGCAAAAAAACTCCTAAGTTTAAGTTATAAATCAGTGTTATTTCAATATAGAAGGTCATAAGTAAAAAAACATCTAGCAGATAAAAGTCACATCTTTAATATGTCTTATTTTTGTAATGTATCAGCCTTTCTGTTCCAAAAAACAATAAAAATATATAAAAAATGTTCAGTTACTGGACCAAACACGTTTTAAAAGTCAAACCACAGCAACAAATAAGAGCCATTTTTCTTTTATTTTCCTCCTGTAAAAAGCCAGAAGCAAATAAAACACGCTGCTGTTGTTTTCAGAGCTCAATGTTTTGGGTTGAAGTTTCCCATCAGGGCGTTTAAAAACTCGCCGCAGCAGCTCAGTGTGATTCAGACTCCTGGATCCTCGGCCGGCTCCAGCTGTCCCATCACTCAGCGGAGCCGCGTCTCTCTCTGTCCGCCCTCTTGTCCTCCGACCCCCCGGTTATTTATACAGAGGAATGTGCCTGGCCTCAGATTTTTGTGATGCTAGCAGGCCCCGCGTCTCTCCTGTTACACAGCAAGACATCACTGCTAATATTAGCCAACGGGTTTCGCTCCCAGCCGCTGGGCGGCTCAGATCATTCACACGATGCGTCTTTCCTCGACTAAAACCACAAAAAATGTCTCGTATAAACTCTGGATTTACCTGTGCAGGATGCTGCTGCTTATTTATGCCAACAAATCAGTCAAAAGTTGCAAAATGGAGGTCTTTTCCTATATTTTTTAGCTATTTTTATACAGTTTCTTGAATATTTTTCACAACCTTTCAGCAAATCTGACTGAAAGTTGAAACAATAAATTATAATTTAGGAAAAATCCCAGCCTAACAGCTAATTTCTGAATTTTTTAAGTCAAAAATCAGGTTGTAATGCAGAGAAGTGTCATGAGGTGGAGGGATGAGAGGAAGGAAAACGGCCCATCAGGAGCGTGGTGGGCTATATTTGGCGGGTTGGACGTAGTCGGCGAGTGTGAGCGAAGCGTCTGCATGTTTTCCCCGCCGTGTTGTCCAGGAGCGAACAGGTGGAACCTGAGTTACTCTCTGGAAATCCCCGCTCTATGCAATCAGTGAATCAACAGGGGCTGATCCACTTTAATCAGAGGATAAATCACAAGCGGTCAAAAAGGTCGTTACTAATCAGGCTACAAAAGGACCGGAGAACAAAGGTTTCCCTCCTGGCATTGCTTTGCAACAGGATTTTTAAAAATTCTGTTCTAATAAAGAAAGTGATACAAACCTGCTAAAGTGGTTTTCCCCCGTCACAGATCGCTTTAGTTTCAGTTTTTGTTGCCGCAGTTAGAGTAACTAAATCCCAAATCAACTTTCTTTTTGCAGATAAACTGTTTAAATAGTTTCTTAAAGGTTCTATCTTCATGTTTCTGTGCAAATCTTGAGATTTGTAAATGTGTTTAATTCTGCAGTTACCTAAAACCGTCTCAGTGCTGCCCTCTTTGGGTTGAACACAGGCTACTGCAGTTTAATTTTCCTATTGGTTGTTGCTCGTTGCATTTTTAAAAAAATCACTAAATTTGTCACTTTTGTAAATAAGATGGTTAAATTTGTTGCTTTTTTATGAAAAAAGTTTCAAAATTTGTCACTAGTTGCTTTTTTGGTAAAGAGTTGATGGATTTGTGTTTTTCTAGATTTATCAGTTGTCACTTTTTAAAACAAAGTTGCTGGATTTATTGCAAGTAGGTTTTTAACAAAATCACTGGATTTTGTTGCTAGTTTGTCTTTTGTAAAAATAAAAGTTGGTAGATTTGTTGTTTGTTGCTTTTTTAAAAAGTTGCTGGTGTCCAAAGGATTCAGGGCTTCTTAAAGGGACAGAGGCCAAATTCAATGCGTCAAAATGTAAAGTCAAATTTGTTCCAAGTTATGTGTGATATAAATGTAGCATTTTCATAACAACTGAAGGTAATATTGACACTTGATTGTGTCATACATTTGAAAAATATTTAGAACACCTATTTAAGTATAATTTAATGAGTGGATCATTTGCTTTAAGTTTGCTGCTTTTAGGAAACTTTTTTTCCTGCCGGCTGATGATTTCCTCTCCCCTTAATATTTTTATCACTCTGATGTTCATATCAAACACCAGATTGAAACTAAAACCTCATGAAATGCAGTTTCCAAGGAGACAAAAAGAGATTACACAATCAGCAGCGCATGAAATCAAACCTGTTAAAACCTGATTACATTTCCCCTCTTTTGGATGTTTTATCTGATTTATTTCCTGTTTTCTGTCATTTTAACGTTTTGCGTTGCTGGTTGAGGGTTTTTTAAGCTGGGATGTTTGGAGCAGATTTTACACAACAGATGATATGTTTTGCTGTTGGCACATTGTTATTCTGCGTGAACGTTGCTGCTTCTCAGCCCTGGTGACAGCAGTTACTGTTTGTATTAATAAATAAACGCAGAATGAGCGGGATTCGCTGGAATAAGGAGAGTGTTCTCCCAGCGCGGAGGAGCGGGGATCTCCCCTCCTCCTCTCTGCTTCTTCCAGCAGGTTGAGGATAAAACTCGACCTCATGGGGAGGAAGAGTCGGATCCGGAGAGGCTGGATCGTTCCCACCGGTTCGTCCGCCTGCAGGGGAGGCGTTGGGGGGGGGCGCAGCGGGGGAAGATGCTCTCTCCGTCGCTGGCTATTGTTTTTACCACAGAGGGGGGGTGAGATGCATTCAACAGACATTTGCACCTGCGGATGGAGGTTTGCTTCCCACACATGGATTCCCTCAGTAGAACCGCAGAGACTCGTTATGTAATCGACAAAGTGCCTTCTTTCTTTTGCATTTGCGTTTTTTTCTTTTTGTTTATTTCTTTTCTCTCGCCTGGCTGTCAGCATATGAGAAACGCAGCGTTATGCGCTGAAGCTGCTGATGTCTCTGGAGGAACATTCCTCATATAGGAGCAACGTGGCGGCGCGGATCCCCCGTGTGTGGCGGGGAATACCCTGCTGCTGAACGTAAGCCAGGCAGAGAAATAAACCAACCATGGAAACATTTCACACCAAAGAGAACAACCAGGCAAGTTGCTCCTTTTATGTCTTATCTCTGCATTCGATTGCTGGAAGCCTTTATATCTGGGATTACCTCTGTTTATATCGCCGTTTTCACAATAGTTTGAGAATTTTGTGCAAAAACCTCAAATCGTCCCTGTTACTCAGAAATCAGCAGAAAAACTTTAAAGTTTCACTTGAAATATTTTACAAAATTTGGACAAGGCTGTCATTGCAAGTTTTTAATTTCATTGCTGTGTTTTACTAAAAAATCAGTTTTTATGTTCTGAACCTAAACAGCCCGACTAGCTTTAAAATTAGAAGAAGGCAAAATAAATTTAAAAAAATTTACAAAGTAGTTGAAGTCAAGCAGTGTCGTACGTCAAAACTAATCATTGGATGTGAAGAAATAGTCAGACAGATGTTATGATTATTAAACTAGAATATATAACTAAATAGAGAAACTTGCATTGTTTTTAAAACACTAACTAATGCTAATGCATTTAGCAGAAGCTAAATAAAAATAAATGCTAATTTCAACCGTGTTCATATGATATACAAACATCACTTGGTGCTTCCCTAAGGTGTGGATAACTTTAGAGGAAATAGTCTCCATACACTTCAAAATAAGAGCATGAATGTAAATGTCTAACTATACTTAACAGTCGGTAACCAAAACTTCAACACAAATGTTGAACTTTATTCAACTGAAAGTTTATAAAACAACAAATTGGGCAATTAGAATTTCTCCAAAATAATAATTTAACTTAATCTAAACTCTTCAAAGTCAGCAAAAATACTAAGCTAAGAAAATGTATCTATGCTATCAGTGGATTAGCAGAAGTATCCCTGCTACTGGGATGAAAATAAACGTCTTTATGAATTATTTACAGTCAATAACCCAAACTTTTAATACAGAAATTTATATTAAAGAAAAAAATGTATTTATAAATTATTTATTTTATTCAAAAGTAATATTTTGACTCACAGTTGCATAATCAAATTCATACACATAAATTATACAATTTTATACAATTATACCCAATCTTGCTTCGTAATACTAGTATTACTTGTTCCTTCGCTGCCTGGTGTATCTAAAAAGCTTCACACCTCAAATTAGTGTCTATTCTGATGTAGAAGACATTAGAAAGCCTAAATATTTTATTACATAATCAAGCTCAGGCTTAAGATTGTTTTCTGTTGTAAAGTTCTGTTACACGTTTATGTTTCCACATGTAGTTCACATTTTGACCACTAGATTGGTGTCAAGATACCTCTAACAGCAACATTAGCATGAGCGGATATGTACCAACCAACGTTTGCTGTGTTTCCTTGGATCTATTCTCAGTGAAAGTGGTTTGAAGGGTTAAGCCTCCATGAACAGATCTTTACCTTCACTAACAATGTGATGGTTTACCCTGAATAAAACAGACACTTTTTCACATTAATCTCCATAAAGGAAGAACGTTTACAGCTGGTTGAGGGTTTTTTTAGGGTTTTTTTTTTTTTTACTTTGAATGTGGGGATGGACGCAGTTTGCATTAATTTTGCATGAATCTGCAGAGTAATCTGTGCAGAGTGGATTTCAGATCTGGTGAAATTTAGTTTGCAGACATGCAGGATGAACAGATGTAGCATCACTTATAGGAAAATATTAAAGAAAGGACCGAGGTAGGCACCAGCTCCAGTGGTAAGAACAATGAAGGAGGCTTTATTAAACTGTGGAAGCTGTTAACAGTATTTTATCTTTCTAAGTGATTCCACACGCTGGGATGCAGATTCATGAGCGCCACTTGGATAAGAGTGACTCAGTCATGCTTTCTATTTTCAGAGCAGTGACTGAATTTTCTGTGTGTGTTAAAACAAAAGGCATCTCTTATTAGCATGCGCTTCTATCCGGAGAGGATCTGCTGACATTAAGCTGCCCTTAATTTAGTCTCCAGTATTTACTTTGCTCCTTGGCCTCCCTGTACGGTGACATGTGGCGTATTTATGACAGATGTCTCAGTGTTTGGAGTTTCTCCTTTTCTACTGGTTCACTAAACAAACCAACATGAACGAGGCTCTTGTTTTTTAATTGTCCTCCACCAAATATTGCTAATGAATCCTTGTCACAGTGACGGCGTAGTAAGCATGTTACTATGGCAACCGTGTCCTCTCCTCACGCCATGATCCAACTTCAGTCTCCCGCGTTGCCAGAATGGTAAGTTATTACATCACAGACTCGCTCAGGCTGTGTTTGTCTTGCCTGCAGACTCTGAGACAACAGAAGATGAAGGTGGCGACCAGTTCGAGACCAAAGAGGACCGCGGGGACGCCGAGGACGAGGCCGTTCATGGTGGTAACCCGTCTGTCTTCCTCCTCTGTGTCCCGCCAGGATTTGCTTTGGATTTACTGTTGTTGCTGCTGCAGCCTTCAGACGTATATCAACAGCATGTTCAAGTGTTGCAGCCCAAACCCTAAATCAGGCATCAACAACCCAGAGCTACTGCCCTGCAGGTTTTAGATGCATCCCTGCTCCAACAGCTGAATCACATCCAGTGGTGGACACTGATAGCTAACATGTTAGCTGTGCTTCAGATGTATATCGAAAGTTAGCTGCACTAACTTTTCATAAACATGAATTCCCCGTAATGCTAAAGCGCTATACCAGCATGGTTTTCAGCAGAAGCTAATGCTAACCCACTACAATATGACAGTATTTAGCAGAAGCTAATGCTAACCCACTACAATATGACAGTATTTAGCAGAAGCTAATGCTAACCCACTACAATATGACAGTATTTAGCAGAAGCTAATGCTAACCCACTACAATATGACAGTATTTAGCAGAAGCTAATGCTAACCCACTACAAGATGACTGTATTTAGCAGAAGCTAATGCTAACCCACTACAATATGACAGTATTTAGCAGAAGCTAATGCTAACCCACTACAAGATGACAGTATTTAGCAGAAGCTAATGCTAACCCACTCCACCAGGGCCAGTATGCTACATGTTTTAGTTCTCTCTCTGGTGGTAGTAACAATCTTCTCAGCATGTCAATGTTCTCCTTAGGCCTCTAACGAGCCGTCATTTGATCCAGGTGCGTTAAACCAGGGAGGGAACTAAAACATGCAGGACGCCGGCCCTCCAGGACCCACTTTGGACACCCCTGCACGACACCAACACAATACTTAGTGGAAGCTAATGTTAAAGAGCTATACCAACAGACAAACAACTGTAAACATACAAGAAACTGTATGTTTTTTGTATGAAATAAAGTTAATCAGAATAAAGAGAGAGATTGAGGAGAGGAAATGGAACTAAACAGTCTTCATCCACTTCAAAATAAGAGCATGAATATAAACATCTAACTGCTTGATGAATTCTGTCAGTCGATAATTTAAACTTTAACACAGACGTGTAACTTTATTCAGTTGAAAGTTTGCAAATCAGCCCCTTTGTACCGTTGTAGTTTTTTTTATTGGAGTCCGACTTTTTCAGGTCTCAGTCGGTGCGACGTTTTGTACCTGCGAAGGGAAACAGGAGTGGTTGCTTAGTGATCATTTGGTCTGTGATTATTTTGTGGGTTAGCAGCTGAAAGTTGAGGAACTACTGGATTCATTGGAGTCGCAAATGTGTGTTATTCAATATTACCATGAATGCATGACTAATTTACCAACATATTTGTTTTTCTGCATGAGAAACAGTGATGGAGAAATGTGGAGAGGACAGAAGTAGAACACATGGACACGAGGCTCTCTCTATCAGGCAAGTAGGAGTCACATTATGGCGCTCCAAAATGCCTCGGTGTCTCACTACAATCCCTCTGAATCCAGGTGTTGATGTTCAATTCTTCTTTTTCAGAAGCCAAGACGATTTTGCAAGAGAATCTCCTCCCCAAGTTCTTCCACCGCCATCGCCAAGGCTGGTCAAGCGTGGCCCGTCTTCTCCGATGCCAAGCCGCTCTGGTTCCACCACTCCTGTCAGCTCGCGTAAGAAAATCGCTGTGCCAACTGAATACCAAGACACGGTTCCAGGAGAGTTTGAGGAAAAGACAAAGCAGCCAAAAAGTGTTTCACAGGGAGGTGGCCAGGACTCCAGGCCACAGACCCCACTGAGTGAGTCTTCCCGAAAAGAGTTCAACCTCAGACCTTCTCCGAAGCTGACAAGGGCAAGCTCAAAGGTTTTCGAGAAGGTCCGTGGCTTAGAGGAGCGGCGGCGAAGCCTCGATATTCCAGAAGGTTCTGTCTCGGGAAGGTCCTGGGCCGGGTTCAACCGTGCTGGGTCGGTAGATTCAGACGACGGTGGAAGCCGGTTGGGCATCTCCAGGGAGAGTTCAAGAGAAGATCTTCGAGAGGCTTTGAAAGAGGATGCTGCTGAACGGAGGTCCATGTTTAAGCAGAGAGCTGCTTCCCTGGAGGAGAAACCTCGCTACTCTCAAAAGGTTCAGGACATCGAGAACAAGTTCACGGAAGAGCTCCAGCGCATCAAGAAACTGGTTGGGAAACCCCATCTGAAGAAATCCTTCTCCACCGAACAGCTCACCCTGAAGGGGAGGCAGCGCCAGCCTTTCAGGAAAATCGAACCGATTCCTCCACAAGTTCTACAGAAGCTGCAAGAAAGAGAGCGCGCTCAGTGGGAAAAGGAGCAAAGGGAGAAGGGCCTGAGTCAGCAACAGATGCAGCAACAGCAGCAGGAACTGCATCAACCCCAGAAGACAACAACAACCGGCCCAACAGCGGGGAGATTCAGAGACGCCCCAGGGCCGCCGGAGTCCGTGCAGCTATCAGAGCTGCCGGGACAGCGCTTCGTCCGGGAGTTACACCGAGTCAGTCCGGTAACAGAAATACTCCCCAGGTCGTCTTCACCAGCACTACTTCAACAGCAAAGGGCCGAGTCGCCCAATGTCACGATGACGCTGCGTAAGGTCGAGCGACGGCCCCCAAGTCCGCTTGTTCAAAGAGTTTCTCGAATGCAAGAATCGCCTCACAGCCAAGAGCCAGAGACGGGGAGGAAGACGCCCGTTGAGGTGGCAGTGAGGAAAATTGAAAACAGACCTGAAAGTCCTCTAGTGCAGAAAAGGGCTGTCATTATGCAAGATCTTCACCTTCAGCCTCGTCCAAAATCCCCACGGGTAACATCCGTTACCCCACCAGAGGACGTGATGGAGGTGTCCAAACCGGTTCCACAGTTAAAGGTCCCTACGATTGTTGTTGAAGATGAGAAAATGGATGAGGACATTCCTGCAAAGACAAAAGAGCCCAAGCAGACGAGTACCAAGGAGGGGAAACCTCCGAAGACCAAAGGGAAGAGCCGCCGTCCTCGTCCTCTGTCTCCAGAGTTAGGTTTGTGGTTTAACAGTCATTCTTGTTCCGTATTAATGCCTGGAGATAACGACGGTTAAAAATGTGCAGATTCCTCAGACGATTCGTACATCTCTGCTGGAGAAGACCCGATGGAGGCTCCCGTGTTTGAGTTCAGCCTCCAGGACACCGTAGCATCCGCTGGCGCAGACGTGCTGCTGAAAACCATAATCGCAGGAACCCCGTGTCCTGAAGGTAACAAGGGTTTTTTTCTGTTAAAATCCCTGAAAATGAGGGATTTTAAGAGAACAAGTTGAGTTATATGCCTTCCTGCCTTGTCTGCTCAAGTTACCTGGACAAAAGACAACATGGACGTCACAGGCACGCCGAGCTACCTGGTGAAAGTGGAAGGCGAACGGCACAGTCTGCTCATAAGATCAGCTAAAGCAGCTGACAGTGGGAAGTTCTGCGTGACTGCGGTCAATCAGATGGGAAGAGCCGCCAGCAGCGCCACGCTCACAGTCAAAGCAGGTGAGACGTCGCTGCTCATGCTTTAACTGCTCACTTTTTCTTTTTTTGGACATTTGAACGGTATGACAGAGCTTTACAGCCAGAAATCATGACAATAAGATCAGAATATTAGCAGGATAAAGTCAAAGTATTACCTGAAGAAAGTTTTAATGAGAAAAAAATCTTCAGTAGCGTTTTAAGATCTGACTTGTGACCTATTCCTGCATTATTACAACTTTATTCTCATCTTATTACAACTTTTTGTGGCATTATTACGACTATGTTCTTGTAATATTACAATTTTATTTTTGTACGACTATTCTCATATTATTATCACTTTATTTTTGTTTAATTTTTATTCTCCTACAACTGTGACTTTACTCTTGTAATATTGACTTTATTCTCATATTATTATGATGTCATTCTTGTACAACTCTGTTTTTGTAATATGACTCTTTATTTTTACACTTTGCACGGCTGCATACAGGATTCCTAAGTTATGATTAGTTATGTTCATAATAATAGGATTAATTGGGGAAACTTAGAATTACACATTGATCCTAATATACAGACATTATTCAGAACAGGAACTCATCAAAGTGACAGGACTTGATATTATACAAAATTCCCTTTCTTTACATTTAGACCAGCATATCAGGTGTTTTTGATGTTGATTTAAAGTGGTATAAATTATTTACTAGAACCAACCTATTGTTTTTGCTTTTAAGCCTCATTTCCTTCCAGCCTGGTGTTGGGCTGCTGTTCATTCATATTGAACATTATTGGTGTTGATCCACAGTCTGAACCCTGAAGGATCTACTTAACCTCTTTAATTTGCCTCAGATTACTTTGTAGAACATGTTTCATGAACCCAAGCTGTCGATAGATTTAAATCAGGTCAGTGTGCATAACGTTTGTTTATAAAAATCCATTGTTCTATACTTTCTCTTCCCACGCTGACGCTGGGTTTCTCTGCTGCTCCCTCGCCGATATCTCCCTAAACAAAATGAGTGTGCATGTCTGTGTGTGTGCGCGCCGTATACTCAATAACCACACTTATAGTTTCCATAGAAACGACGAGGGGAACCTGAACCTATAAATTTCCCAGCGAGTGTCAGTAGCTGCGCTCACTGTGAATACACTATTGTTTTGATGCAACACAGTTTTCCATTTCAGATGGTAATTATTAGTGGGTGCAGGAGAGGTACGGGTAATTTGTAAACCTTTTCATCGCCTGTGTTCTCGCTGAACTGTGCAAAAAGCTAAATAATCAATGTTTACTGAGGCAAAATGAAAAGCAGAAATCCTAATATTTAAGTCGGTTTGGAAAGCTCAAAAGAAACAACAGTGGTGGTTGTCCGCTAATAGTGCAGCTAACTTTTCATTTAGCACTTTAGGTTTGAAAACATTTAGCACATTTAGTTCACTGACCTGGATGAAAACTAAAGCGTTAATTTACTGTTTTGCAAACTTTCAGTTGAATGAAGTTCAACATCTGTTTTGAAGTTTTGGTTATTAACTGTTAGGGATTTTCCATTTCAATATTCATGCTCTTATTTTGAAGTTGTTTGCACAGCAGTTCCTCCCGTGACATTCCCTTTTTATTTAAAATACAACACTTACATAAACAAACAAGGGGCTTCAATTAATTAAACAAATACACATAAAAATTCACATTTATTGTTTTAGAACCTTTTTGTTTGTGCTCCTCAGGTTCTCAACATGCGGTGCAGCAAATTACGTCCATCCTGACCCAGAATGCATTGCTGGTTCTGCAGCAAACAGCTAAACATCT